>NC_082672.1:0-95000 GCF_025265405.1 Mesoplodon densirostris
CCTAACCCTAACCCTAACCCTAACCCTAACCCTAACCCTAACCCTAACCCTAACCCTAACCCTAACCCTAACCCTAACCCTAACCCTAACCCTAACCCTAACCCTAACCCTAACCCTAACCCTAACCCTAACCCTAACCCTAACCCTAACCCTAACCCTAACCCTAACCCTAACCCTAACCCTAACCCTAACCCTAACCCTAACCCTAACCCTAACCCTAACCCTAACCCTAACCCTAACCCTAACCCTAACCCTAACCCTAACCCTAACCCTAACCCTAACCCTAACCCTAACCCTAACCCTAACCCTAACCCTAACCCTAACCCTAACCCTAACCCTAACCCTAACCCTAACCCTAACCCTAACCCTAACCCTAACCCTAACCCTAACCCTAACCCTAACCCTAACCCTAACCCTAACCCTAACCCTAACCCTAACCCTAACCCTAACCCTAACCCTAACCCTAACCCTAACCCTAACCCTAACCCTAACCCTAACCCTAACCCTAACCCTAACCCTAACCCTAACCCTAACCCTAACCCTAACCCTAACCCTAACCCTAACCCTAACCCTAACCCTAACCCTAACCCTAACCCTAACCCTAACCCTAACCCTAACCCTAACCCTAACCCTAACCCTAACCCTAACCCTAACCCTAACCCTAACCCTAACCCTAACCCTAACCCTAACCCTAACCCTAACCCTAACCCTAACCCTAACCCTAACCCTAACCCTAACCCTAACCCTAACCCTAACCCTAACCCTAACCCTAACCCTAACCCTAACCCTAACCCTAACCCTAACCCTAACCCTAACCCTAACCCTAACCCTAACCCTAACCCTAACCCTAACCCTAACCCTAACCCTAACCCTAACCCTAACCCTAACCCTAACCCTAACCCTAACCCTAACCCTAACCCTAACCCTAACCCTAACCCTAACCCTAACCCTAACCCTAACCCTAACCCTAACCCTAACCCTAACCCTAACCCTAACCCTAACCCTAACCCTAACCCTAACCCTAACCCTAACCCTAACCCTAACCCTAACCCTAACCCTAACCCTAACCCTAACCCTAACCCTAACCCTAACCCTAACCCTAACCCTAACCCTAACCCTAACCCTAACCCTAACCCTAACCCTAACCCTAACCCTAACCCTAACCCTAACCCTAACCCTAACCCTAACCCTAACCCTAACCCTAACCCTAACCCTAACCCTAACCCTAACCCTAACCCTAACCCTAACCCTAACCCTAACCCTAACCCTAACCCTAACCCTAACCCTAACCCTAACCCTAACCCTAACCCTAACCCTAACCCTAACCCTAACCCTAACCCTAACCCTAACCCTAACCCTAACCCTAACCCTAACCCTAACCCTAACCCTAACCCTAACCCTAACCCTAACCCTAACCCTAACCCTAACCCTAACCCTAACCCTAACCCTAACCCTAACCCTAACCCTAACCCTAACCCTAACCCTAACCCTAACCCTAACCCTAACCCTAACCCTAACCCTAACCCTAACCCTAACCCTAACCCTAACCCTAACCCTAACCCTAACCCTAACCCTAACCCTAACCCTAACCCTAACCCTAACCCTAACCCTAACCCTAACCCTAACCCTAACCCTAACCCTAACCCTAACCCTAACCCTAACCCTAACCCTAACCCTAACCCTAACCCTAACCCTAACCCTAACCCTAACCCTAACCCTAACCCTAACCCTAACCCTAACCCTAACCCTAACCCTAACCCTAACCCTAACCCTAACCCTAACCCTAACCCTAACCCTAACCCTAACCCTAACCCTAACCCTAACCCTAACCCTAACCCTAACCCTAACCCTAACCCTAACCCTAACCCTAACCCTAACCCTAACCCTAACCCTAACCCTAACCCTAACCCTAACCCTAACCCTAACCCTAACCCTAACCCTAACCCTAACCCTAACCCTAACCCTAACCCTAACCCTAACCCTAACCCTAACCCTAACCCTAACCCTAACCCTAACCCTAACCCTAACCCTAACCCTAACCCTAACCCTAACCCTAACCCTAACCCTAACCCTAACCCTAACCCTAACCCTAACCCTAACCCTAACCCTAACCCTAACCCTAACCCTAACCCTAACCCTAACCCTAACCCTAACCCTAACCCTAACCCTAACCCTAACCCTAACCCTAACCCTAACCCTAACCCTAACCCTAACCCTAACCCTAACCCTAACCCTAACCCTAACCCTAACCCTAACCCTAACCCTAACCCTAACCCTAACCCTAACCCTAACCCTAACCCTAACCCTAACCCTAACCCTAACCCTAACCCTAACCCTAACCCTAACCCTAACCCTAACCCTAACCCTAACCCTAACCCTAACCCTAACCCTAACCCTAACCCTAACCCTAACCCTAACCCTAACCCTAACCCTAACCCTAACCCTAACCCTAACCCTAACCCTAACCCTAACCCTAACCCTAACCCTAACCCTAACCCTAACCCTAACCCTAACCCTAACCCTAACCCTAACCCTAACCCTAACCCTAACCCTAACCCTAACCCTAACCCTAACCCTAACCCTAACCCTAACCCTAACCCTAACCCTAACCCTAACCCTAACCCTAACCCTAACCCTAACCCTAACCCTAACCCTAACCCTAACCCTAACCCTAACCCTAACCCTAACCCTAACCCTAACCCTAACCCTAACCCTAACCCTAACCCTAACCCTAACCCTAACCCTAACCCTAACCCTAACCCTAACCCTAACCCTAACCCTAACCCTAACCCTAACCCTAACCCTAACCCTAACCCTAACCCTAACCCTAACCCTAACCCTAACCCTAACCCTAACCCTAACCCTAACCCTAACCCTAACCCTAACCCTAACCCTAACCCTAACCCTAACCCTAACCCTAACCCTAACCCTAACCCTAACCCTAACCCTAACCCTAACCCTAACCCTAACCCTAACCCTAACCCTAACCCTAACCCTAACCCTAACCCTAACCCTAACCCTAACCCTAACCCTAACCCTAACCCTAACCCTAACCCTAACCCTAACCCTAACCCTAACCCTAACCCTAACCCTAACCCTAACCCTAACCCTAACCCTAACCCTAACCCTAACCCTAACCCTAACCCTAACCCTAACCCTAACCCTAACCCTAACCCTAACCCTAACCCTAACCCTAACCCTAACCCTAACCCTAACCCTAACCCTAACCCTAACCCTAACCCTAACCCTAACCCTAACCCTAACCCTAACCCTAACCCTAACCCTAACCCTAACCCTAACCCTAACCCTAACCCTAACCCTAACCCTAACCCTAACCCTAACCCTAACCCTAACCCTAACCCTAACCCTAACCCTAACCCTAACCCTAACCCTAACCCTAACCCTAACCCTAACCCTAACCCTAACCCTAACCCTAACCCTAACCCTAACCCTAACCCTAACCCTAACCCTAACCCTAACCCTAACCCTAACCCTAACCCTAACCCTAACCCTAACCCTAACCCTAACCCTAACCCTAACCCTAACCCTAACCCTAACCCTAACCCTAACCCTAACCCTAACCCTAACCCTAACCCTAACCCTAACCCTAACCCTAACCCTAACCCTAACCCTAACCCTAACCCTAACCCTAACCCTAACCCTAACCCTAACCCTAACCCTAACCCTAACCCTAACCCTAACCCTAACCCTAACCCTAACCCTAACCCTAACCCTAACCCTAACCCTAACCCTAACCCTAACCCTAACCCTAACCCTAACCCTAACCCTAACCCTAACCCTAACCCTAACCCTAACCCTAACCCTAACCCTAACCCTAACCCTAACCCTAACCCTAACCCTAACCCTAACCCTAACCCTAACCCTAACCCTAACCCTAACCCTAACCCTAACCCTAACCCTAACCCTAACCCTAACCCTAACCCTAACCCTAACCCTAACCCTAACCCTAACCCTAACCCTAACCCTAACCCTAACCCTAACCCTAACCCTAACCCTAACCCTAACCCTAACCCTAACCCTAACCCTAACCCTAACCCTAACCCTAACCCTAACCCTAACCCTAACCCTAACCCTAACCCTAACCCTAACCCTAACCCTAACCCTAACCCTAACCCTAACCCTAACCCTAACCCTAACCCTAACCCTAACCCTAACCCTAACCCTAACCCTAACCCTAACCCTAACCCTAACCCTAACCCTAACCCTAACCCTAACCCTAACCCTAACCCTAACCCTAACCCTAACCCTAACCCTAACCCTAACCCTAACCCTAACCCTAACCCTAACCCTAACCCTAACCCTAACCCTAACCCTAACCCTAACCCTAACCCTAACCCTAACCCTAACCCTAACCCTAACCCTAACCCTAACCCTAACCCTAACCCTAACCCTAACCCTAACCCTAACCCTAACCCTAACCCTAACCCTAACCCTAACCCTAACCCTAACCCTAACCCTAACCCTAACCCTAACCCTAACCCTAACCCTAACCCTAACCCTAACCCTAACCCTAACCCTAACCCTAACCCTAACCCTAACCCTAACCCTAACCCTAACCCTAACCCTAACCCTAACCCTAACCCTAACCCTAACCCTAACCCTAACCCTAACCCTAACCCTAACCCTAACCCTAACCCTAACCCTAACCCTAACCCTAACCCTAACCCTAACCCTAACCCTAACCCTAACCCTAACCCTAACCCTAACCCTAACCCTAACCCTAACCCTAACCCTAACCCTAACCCTAACCCTAACCCTAACCCTAACCCTAACCCTAACCCTAACCCTAACCCTAACCCTAACCCTAACCCTAACCCTAACCCTAACCCTAACCCTAACCCTAACCCTAACCCTAACCCTAACCCTAACCCTAACCCTAACCCTAACCCTAACCCTAACCCTAACCCTAACCCTAACCCTAACCCTAACCCTAACCCTAACCCTAACCCTAACCCTAACCCTAACCCTAACCCTAACCCTAACCCTAACCCTAACCCTAACCCTAACCCTAACCCTAACCCTAACCCTAACCCTAACCCTAACCCTAACCCTAACCCTAACCCTAACCCTAACCCTAACCCTAACCCTAACCCTAACCCTAACCCTAACCCTAACCCTAACCCTAACCCTAACCCTAACCCTAACCCTAACCCTAACCCTAACCCTAACCCTAACCCTAACCCTAACCCTAACCCTAACCCTAACCCTAACCCTAACCCTAACCCTAACCCTAACCCTAACCCTAACCCTAACCCTAACCCTAACCCTAACCCTAACCCTAACCCTAACCCTAACCCTAACCCTAACCCTAACCCTAACCCTAACCCTAACCCTAACCCTAACCCTAACCCTAACCCTAACCCTAACCCTAACCCTAACCCTAACCCTAACCCTAACCCTAACCCTAACCCTAACCCTAACCCTAACCCTAACCCTAACCCTAACCCTAACCCTAACCCTAACCCTAACCCTAACCCTAACCCTAACCCTAACCCTAACCCTAACCCTAACCCTAACCCTAACCCTAACCCTAACCCTAACCCTAACCCTAACCCTAACCCTAACCCTAACCCTAACCCTAACCCTAACCCTAACCCTAACCCTAACCCTAACCCTAACCCTAACCCTAACCCTAACCCTAACCCTAACCCTAACCCTAACCCTAACCCTAACCCTAACCCTAACCCTAACCCTAACCCTAACCCTAACCCTAACCCTAACCCTAACCCTAACCCTAACCCTAACCCTAACCCTAACCCTAACCCTAACCCTAACCCTAACCCTAACCCTAACCCTAACCCTAACCCTAACCCTAACCCTAACCCTAACCCTAACCCTAACCCTAACCCTAACCCTAACCCTAACCCTAACCCTAACCCTAACCCTAACCCTAACCCTAACCCTAACCCTAACCCTAACCCTAACCCTAACCCTAACCCTAACCCTAACCCTAACCCTAACCCTAACCCTAACCCTAACCCTAACCCTAACCCTAACCCTAACCCTAACCCTAACCCTAACCCTAACCCTAACCCTAACCCTAACCCTAACCCTAACCCTAACCCTAACCCTAACCCTAACCCTAACCCTAACCCTAACCCTAACCCTAACCCTAACCCTAACCCTAACCCTAACCCTAACCCTAACCCTAACCCTAACCCTAACCCTAACCCTAACCCTAACCCTAACCCTAACCCTAACCCTAACCCTAACCCTAACCCTAACCCTAACCCTAACCCTAACCCTAACCCTAACCCTAACCCTAACCCTAACCCTAACCCTAACCCTAACCCTAACCCTAACCCTAACCCTAACCCTAACCCTAACCCTAACCCTAACCCTAACCCTAACCCTAACCCTAACCCTAACCCTAACCCTAACCCTAACCCTAACCCTAACCCTAACCCTAACCCTAACCCTAACCCTAACCCTAACCCTAACCCTAACCCTAACCCTAACCCTAACCCTAACCCTAACCCTAACCCTAACCCTAACCCTAACCCTAACCCTAACCCTAACCCTAACCCTAACCCTAACCCTAACCCTAACCCTAACCCTAACCCTAACCCTAACCCTAACCCTAACCCTAACCCTAACCCTAACCCTAACCCTAACCCTAACCCTAACCCTAACCCTAACCCTAACCCTAACCCTAACCCTAACCCTAACCCTAACCCTAACCCTAACCCTAACCCTAACCCTAACCCTAACCCTAACCCTAACCCTAACCCTAACCCTAACCCTAACCCTAACCCTAACCCTAACCCTAACCCTAACCCTAACCCTAACCCTAACCCTAACCCTAACCCTAACCCTAACCCTAACCCTAACCCTAACCCTAACCCTAACCCTAACCCTAACCCTAACCCTAACCCTAACCCTAACCCTAACCCTAACCCTAACCCTAACCCTAACCCTAACCCTAACCCTAACCCTAACCCTAACCCTAACCCTAACCCTAACCCTAACCCTAACCCTAACCCTAACCCTAACCCTAACCCTAACCCTAACCCTAACCCTAACCCTAACCCTAACCCTAACCCTAACCCTAACCCTAACCCTAACCCTAACCCTAACCCTAACCCTAACCCTAACCCTAACCCTAACCCTAACCCTAACCCTAACCCTAACCCTAACCCTAACCCTAACCCTAACCCTAACCCTAACCCTAACCCTAACCCTAACCCTAACCCTAACCCTAACCCTAACCCTAACCCTAACCCTAACCCTAACCCTAACCCTAACCCTAACCCTAACCCTAACCCTAACCCTAACCCTAACCCTAACCCTAACCCTAACCCTAACCCTAACCCTAACCCTAACCCTAACCCTAACCCTAACCCTAACCCTAACCCTAACCCTAACCCTAACCCTAACCCTAACCCTAACCCTAACCCTAACCCTAACCCTAACCCTAACCCTAACCCTAACCCTAACCCTAACCCTAACCCTAACCCTAACCCTAACCCTAACCCTAACCCTAACCCTAACCCTAACCCTAACCCTAACCCTAACCCTAACCCTAACCCTAACCCTAACCCTAACCCTAACCCTAACCCTAACCCTAACCCTAACCCTAACCCTAACCCTAACCCTAACCCTAACCCTAACCCTAACCCTAACCCTAACCCTAACCCTAACCCTAACCCTAACCCTAACCCTAACCCTAACCCTAACCCTAACCCTAACCCTAACCCTAACCCTAACCCTAACCCTAACCCTAACCCTAACCCTAACCCTAACCCTAACCCTAACCCTAACCCTAACCCTAACCCTAACCCTAACCCTAACCCTAACCCTAACCCTAACCCTAACCCTAACCCTAACCCTAACCCTAACCCTAACCCTAACCCTAACCCTAACCCTAACCCTAACCCTAACCCTAACCCTAACCCTAACCCTAACCCTAACCCTAACCCTAACCCTAACCCTAACCCTAACCCTAACCCTAACCCTAACCCTAACCCTAACCCTAACCCTAACCCTAACCCTAACCCTAACCCTAACCCTAACCCTAACCCTAACCCTAACCCTAACCCTAACCCTAACCCTAACCCTAACCCTAACCCTAACCCTAACCCTAACCCTAACCCTAACCCTAACCCTAACCCTAACCCTAACCCTAACCCTAACCCTAACCCTAACCCTAACCCTAACCCTAACCCTAACCCTAACCCTAACCCTAACCCTAACCCTAACCCTAACCCTAACCCTAACCCTAACCCTAACCCTAACCCTAACCCTAACCCTAACCCTAACCCTAACCCTAACCCTAACCCTAACCCTAACCCTAACCCTAACCCTAACCCTAACCCTAACCCTAACCCTAACCCTAACCCTAACCCTAACCCTAACCCTAACCCTAACCCTAACCCTAACCCTAACCCTAACCCTAACCCTAACCCTAACCCTAACCCTAACCCTAACCCTAACCCTAACCCTAACCCTAACCCTAACCCTAACCCTAACCCTAACCCTAACCCTAACCCTAACCCTAACCCTAACCCTAACCCTAACCCTAACCCTAACCCTAACCCTAACCCTAACCCTAACCCTAACCCTAACCCTAACCCTAACCCTAACCCTAACCCTAACCCTAACCCTAACCCTAACCCTAACCCTAACCCTAACCCTAACCCTAACCCTAACCCTAACCCTAACCCTAACCCTAACCCTAACCCTAACCCTAACCCTAACCCTAACCCTAACCCTAACCCTAACCCTAACCCTAACCCTAACCCTAACCCTAACCCTAACCCTAACCCTAACCCTAACCCTAACCCTAACCCTAACCCTAACCCTAACCCTAACCCTAACCCTAACCCTAACCCTAACCCTAACCCTAACCCTAACCCTAACCCTAACCCTAACCCTAACCCTAACCCTAACCCTAACCCTAACCCTAACCCTAACCCTAACCCTAACCCTAACCCTAACCCTAACCCTAACCCTAACCCTAACCCTAACCCTAACCCTAACCCTAACCCTAACCCTAACCCTAACCCTAACCCTAACCCTAACCCTAACCCTAACCCTAACCCTAACCCTAACCCTAACCCTAACCCTAACCCTAACCCTAACCCTAACCCTAACCCTAACCCTAACCCTAACCCTAACCCTAACCCTAACCCTAACCCTAACCCTAACCCTAACCCTAACCCTAACCCTAACCCTAACCCTAACCCTAACCCTAACCCTAACCCTAACCCTAACCCTAACCCTAACCCTAACCCTAACCCTAACCCTAACCCTAACCCTAACCCTAACCCTAACCCTAACCCTAACCCTAACCCTAACCCTAACCCTAACCCTAACCCTAACCCTAACCCTAACCCTAACCCTAACCCTAACCCTAACCCTAACCCTAACCCTAACCCTAACCCTAACCCTAACCCTAACCCTAACCCTAACCCTAACCCTAACCCTAACCCTAACCCTAACCCTAACCCTAACCCTAACCCTAACCCTAACCCTAACCCTAACCCTAACCCTAACCCTAACCCTAACCCTAACCCTAACCCTAACCCTAACCCTAACCCTAACCCTAACCCTAACCCTAACCCTAACCCTAACCCTAACCCTAACCCTAACCCTAACCCTAACCCTAACCCTAACCCTAACCCTAACCCTAACCCTAACCCTAACCCTAACCCTAACCCTAACCCTAACCCTAACCCTAACCCTAACCCTAACCCTAACCCTAACCCTAACCCTAACCCTAACCCTAACCCTAACCCTAACCCTAACCCTAACCCTAACCCTAACCCTAACCCTAACCCTAACCCTAACCCTAACCCTAACCCTAACCCTAACCCTAACCCTAACCCTAACCCTAACCCTAACCCTAACCCTAACCCTAACCCTAACCCTAACCCTAACCCTAACCCTAACCCTAACCCTAACCCTAACCCTAACCCTAACCCTAACCCTAACCCTAACCCTAACCCTAACCCTAACCCTAACCCTAACCCTAACCCTAAACCCTAACCCTAACCCTAACCCTAACCCTAATCCTAACCCGTGCGTCAGCATGTACCCTGACCCTAACATGTTTCCATACACTCACCTGTGCCCTAAACCTTGCCGTTCCCTAACCCTAACCCTAACCCGGAATGGAAACCTACCACCATCCCTACACCTTACCCTACGCCGTACCCTAATCCTAATCTGTACGTTGACAATGACCCGAGCGTCAGCACATACCCTGACCCTAACACGTTTCCGTACCCTCACCTGTGCCCTAAACCTTGCAGTTTCCTAACCCTAACCCTAGACTGGAACGGAAACCTACCAGCAACCCTACACCTTACCCTACGCCGTACCCTAATCCTAATCCGTACGCTGACACTGACCCCTGCGTCAGCACGTACCCTGACCCTAACATGTTTCCGTACACTCACGTGTGCCCTAAACCCTGCCGTTCCCTAAGCCTAAACCTAGCCCGGAACGGAAACCTACCACCATCCCTACACCTTAGCCTACGCCGTACCCTAATCCTAATCTGTACGCTGACAATGACCCGTGCGTCAGCACATACCCTGACCCTAACACGTTTCCGTACCCTCACCTGTGCCCTAAACCTTGCCGTTCCCAAACGCTAACCCTAGCCCGGAACGGAAACCTACCACCAACCCTACACCTTACCCTATGCCGTACCCTAATCCTAATCCGTACGCTGACACTGACCCGTGCGTCAGCAAGTACCCTGACCCTAACACGTTTCCGTACCCTCACCTGTGCCCTAAACCTTGCCGTTCCCTAAGACTAACTCTAGGCCGGTACGGAATCCTACCACCAACCCTACACATTACCATACGCCGTACCCTAATGCTAACCCGTGCGTCAGCTAGTACCCTGACCCTAACACGTTTCCGTACACTCACCGGTGCCCTAAACCTTGCAGTTCCCTAACCCTAACCCTAGCCCGGAATGGAAACCTACCACCAACCCTACACCTTGCCCTACGCCGTACCATAATCCTACTCCGTACGCTGACACTGACCCGTGCTTCAGCACGTACCCTGACCCTAACATGTTTCCGTACACTCACGTGTGCCCTAAACCCTGCCGTTCCCTAACCCTAACCCTAGCCCGGAACGGACACCTACCACCATCCCTACACCTTAGCCTATGCCGTACCCTAATCCTAATCTGTACGCTGACAATGACCCGTGCGTCAGCACATACCCTGACACTAACACGTTTCCTTACCCACACCTGTGCCCTAAACCTTGCCGTTCCCTAACCCTAACCCTAGCCCAAACGGAAACCTACCCCCAACCCTACACCTTACCCTACGCCGTACCCTAATCCTAATCCGTACGCTGACACTGACCCGTGCGTCAGCAAATACCCTGACCCTAACACGTTTCCGTACCCTCACCTGTGCCCTAAACCTTGCCGTTCCCTAACCCTAAACCTAGCCCGGAACGGAAACCTACCACCAACCCTACACTTTACCCGACGCCGTACCCTAATCCTAATCCGTACGCTGATACTGACCTGTGCGTCAGCAAGTACCCTGACCCTAACACGTTTCCGTACCCTCCCCTGTGCCCTAAACCTTGCCTATCCCTAAGCCTAACCCTAGGCCGGCCCAGAATCCTACCAGCAAACCTACACGTTACCCTACGCCGTACCCTAATCCTAACCCGTGCGTCAGCACGTACCCTGACCCTAACACGTTTCCGTACCCTCACCTGTGCCCTAAACCTTGCACTTCCCTAACCCTAACCCTAGCACGGAACGGAAACCTACCACCAACCCTACACCTTACCCTACGCCGTACCCTAATCCTTATCCGTACGCTGACACTGACCCGTGCATCGGCAAGTACCCTGACAATAACACGTTTCCGTACCCACACCTGTGTCCTAATCCTTGCTGTTCCCTAACCCTAACCCTAGCCCAAACAGAAAACTACCACCAACCCTACACCTTACCCTACGCCGTACCCTAATCCTAATCCGTACGCTGACACTGACCCGTGCGTCAGCAAGTACCCTGACCCTAACACGTTTCCGTACCCTCACCTGTGCCCTAAACCTTGCCGTTCCCTAAGCCTAAACCTAGGCCGTCACGGAATCCTACCACCAACCCTACACGTTACCCTACGCCGTACCCTAATCCTAACCCATGCGTCAGCATGTGCCCTGACCCTAACACGTTTCCGTACCCTCACCTGTGCCGTAAGCCTTGCAGTTCCCTAACCCTAACCCTAGCTCGGAATGGAAACCTACCACCAACCCTACACCTTACCCTACGCTGTACCCTAATCCTAATCCGTACGCTGACACTGACCCGTGCGTCAGCACGTACCCTGACCCTAAAATCTTTCCGTACACTCACCTGTGCCTTAAACCCTGCCGTTCCCTAACCCTAACCCTAGCCCGGAACGGAAACCTACCACCATCCCTACACCTTACCCTACGCCGTACCCTAATCCTAATCTATACGCTGACAATGATCCGTGCGTCAGCACATACCCTAACCCTAGCACGTTTCCGTACCCTCACCTGTGCCCTAAAACTTGCAGTTCCCTTACCCTAACCCTAGCCCGGAACGGAAACCTACCACCACCCCTACAGGTTACCCTACGCCGTACCCTAATCCTAACCCGTACGCTGACACTAACCCGTGCATCAGCAAGTACCCTGACCCTAACACGTTTCCGTACCCTCACCTGTGTCCTAAACCTTGCCGTTCCCTAACCCTAACCCTAGCCCAAACGGAAACCTACCACCAACCCTACACCTTACCCTAGGCCGTACCCTAATCCTAATCCGTACGCTGACACTGACCCTTGCATCAGCAAGTACCCTGACCCTAACACGTTTCCGTACCCTCACTTGTGTCCTAAACCTTGCCATTCCCAAACACTAACCCTAGCGCGGAATGGAAACCTACCACAAAACCTACACCTTACCCTACGCCGTACCCTAATCCTAATCCGTACGTTGACAATGACCCGTGCGTCAGCACGTACCCTGACCCTAACATGGTTCCATACACTCACCTGTGCCCTAAACCTTGCCGTTCCCAAACGCTAACCCTAGCCCGGAACGGAAACCTACCACCATCCCTACATCTTACCCTACGCCGTACCCTAATCCTAATCCGTACGCTGACACTGACCCGTGCGTCAGCATGTACGCTGACCCTAACACGTTTCCGTACCCTCACCTGTGACCTAAACCTAGCAGTTCCCTAACCCTAACCCTAGCCCGGAACGGAATCCTACCACCAATCCTACAGGTTACCCTACGCCATAACCTAATCCTAATCCGTACGCTGACACTGACCCGTGCATCAGCAAGTACCCTGACCCTAACACGTTTCGTACCCACACCTGTGTCCTAAACCTTGCCGTTCCCTAACCCTAACCCTAGCCCAAACGGAAACCCACCACCAACCCTACAACTTACCCTAGGCCGTACCCTAATCCTAATCCGTACGCTGACACTGACCCTTGCGTCAGCAAGTACCCTGGCCCTAACACGTTTCCGTACCCTCACCTGTGTCCTAAACCTTGCCGTTCCCAAACCCTAACCCTAGCGCGGAATGGAAACCTACCACAAAACCTACACCTTACCCTACGCCGTACCCTAATCCTAATCCGTACATTGACACTGACCCGTGCGTCAGCATGTACCCTGACCCTAACATATTTCCATACACTCACCTGTGCCCTAAACCTTGCCGTTCCCTAACGCTAACCCTAGCCCGGAACGGAAACCTACCACCATCCCTACACCTTACCCTACGCCGTACCCTAATCCTAATCCATACGCTGACACTGACCCGTGCCTCAGCAAGTACCCTGACCTTAATACGTTTCCGTACCCACACCTGTGTCCTAAACCTTGCCATTCCCAAACCCTAACCCTAGCGCGGTATGGAAACCTACCACAAAACCTACACCTTACACTACGCCGTACCCTAATCCTAACCCGTACGCTGACATTGACCCGTGCATCACCAAGTACCCTGACCTTAATACGTTTCCGTACCCACACCTGTGTCCTAAACCTTGCCGTTCCCTTACCCTATCCCTAGCCCAAACAGAAACCTACCACCAACCCTACACCTTACCCTACGCCGTACCCTAATCCTAATCCGTACGCTGACACTTACCCCTGCGTCAGCAAGTACCCTGACCCTAACACGTTTCCGTACCCTCACCTGTGCCCTAAACCTTGCTGTTCCCTAAGCCTAACACTAGGGCGGCACAGAATCCTACCACCAACCCTACACGTCACCCTACGCCGTACCCTAATCCTAACCCGTGCGTCAGCATGTACCCTGACCCTAACATGTTTCCGTACTCTCACCTGTGCCCTAAACCTTGCCGTTCCCTAACCCTAACCCTAGCCCGGAATGGAAACCTACCACCATCCCTACACCTTACCCTACGCCGTACCCTAATCCTAATCTGTACGTTGACAATGACCCGTGCGTCAGCACATACCCTGACCCTAACACGTTACCGTACCCTCACCTGTGCCCTAAACGTTGCCGTTCCCTAACCCTAAACCTAGCCCATTATGAAAACCTACCACCAACCCTACACCTTACCCTACGCCGTACCCTAATCCTAATCCGTACGCTGACACTGACCCGTGCGTCAGCAAGTACCCTGACCCTAACACGTTTCCGTACCCTCACCTGTGCCCTAAACCTTGCCATTCCCTAAGACTAACTCTAGGCCGGCATGGAATCCTACCACCAACCCTACACGTTACCCTACGCCGTACCCTAATCCTAACCCGTGCGTCAGCTAGTACCCTGACCCTAACACGTTTCCGTACACTCACCTGTGCCCTAAACCTTGCAGTTCCCTAACCCTAACCCTAGCCCAAACGGAAACCTACCACCAACACTACACCTTACCCTACGCCAAACCCTAATCCTAATCCGTACGCTGACACTGACCCGTGCGTCAGCAAGTACCCTGACGCTAACACGTTTCCGTACCATCACCTGTGTCCTAAACCTTGCAGTTCCCTAACCCTAACCCCAGCGAGGAATGGAAACCTATCACAAAACCTACAACTTACCCTACGCCATACCCTAATCCTAATCCGTAGGCTGACACTGACCCGTGCCTCAGCACGTACCCTGACCCTAACATTTTTCCGTACACTCACCTGTGCCCTAAACCTTGCCGTTCCCTAACCCTAACCCTAGCCCTGAACGGAAACCTACCACCATCCCTACACCTTACCCTACGCCGTACCCTAATCCTAATCCATACGCTGACACTGACCCGTGCCTCAGCAAGTACCCTGACCCTAACACGTTTCCGTACCCTCACCTGTGCCCTAAACCTTGCCTTTCCCTAACCATAACCCTAGCCTGGAACGGAAACCTACCACCATACCTACACCTTACCCTACGCCGTACCCTAATCCTAATCTGTACGCTGACAATGACCCATGCGTCAGCACATACCCTGACCCTAACACGTTTCCGTACCCTCACCTGTGCCCTAAACCTTGCCGTTCCCTAAGCCTAAACCTAGGGCGGCACAGAATCCTACCACCAACCCTACACGTTACCCTACGCCGTACCCTAATCCTAACCCATGCGTCAGCATGTACCCTGACCCTAACACGTTTCCGTACCCTCACCTGTGCCCTAAACCTTGCAGTTCCATAACCCTAACCCTGGCCCGGAATGAAAACCTACCACCAACCCTACACCTTACCCTACGCCGTACCCTAATCCTAATCCGTACGCTGACAATGACCCGTGCGTCAACACGTACCCTGACCCTAACATGTTTCCGTACACTCACCTGTGCCTTAAACCTTGCCGTTCCCTAACCCTAACCCTAGCCCGAAACGGAAATCTACCAACAACCCTACACCTTACCCTACACCGTACCCTAATCCTAATCCGTACGCTGACACTGACCGGTGCGTCAGCAAGTACCCTGACCCTAACACGTTTCCGTACCCACACCTGTGTCCTAAACCTTGCCGTTCCCTAACCCTAACCCTAGCCCAAACGGAAACCAACCACCAACCCTACACCTTACCCTAGGCCGTACCCTAATCCTAATTCATACTCTGACACTGACCCTTGCGTCAGCAAGTACCCTGACCCTAACACGTTTCCATACCCTCACCTGTGTCCTAAACCTTGCCATTCCCAAACCCTAACCCTAACCGGGAACGGAAACCTACCACCATCCCTACACCTTACACTACACCGTACCCTAATCCTAATCCGTACGCTGACACTGACCCTTGCGTCAGCATGTACCTGACCCTAACACGTTTCCGTACCCTCACCTGTGCCCTAAACCTTGCAGTTCCCTAACCCTAACCCTAGCCCGGAACGGAATCCTACCACCAATCCTACAGTTTACCCTACGCCATACCCTAATCCTAATCCGTACGCTGACACTGACCCGTGCATCAGCAAGTACCCTGACCCTAACACGTTTCCGTACCCACACCTGTGTCCTAAACCTTGTCATTCCCTAACCCAAACCCTAGCCCAAACGGAAAACTACCACCAACCCTACACCTTACCCTAGGCCATACCCTAATCCTAATCCATACGCTGACACTGACCCTTGCGTCAGCAAGTACCCTGACCCTAACACGTTTCCGTACCCTCACCTGTGTCCTAAACCTTGCCATTCCGAAACCCTAACCCTAGCGCGGAATGGAAACCTACCACAAAACCTACACCTTACCCTACGCCGTACCCTAATCCTAATCCGTACGTTGACACTGACCCGTGCGTCAGCACGTACCCTGAGCCTAACATGTTTCCATACACTCACCTGTGCCCTAAACCTTGCTGTTCCCTAACGCTGACCCTAGCCCGGAACGGAAACCTACCACCATCCCTACACCTTACACTACGCCGTACCTTAATCCTAATCCGTACGCTGACACTGACCCGTGCGTCAGCATGTACCCTGACCCTAACACGTTTCCGTACCCTCACCTGTGCCCTAAACCTAGCATTTCCCTAACCCTAACCCTAGCCCGGAACGGAATCCTACCACCAATCCTACAGGTTACCCTACGCCATACCCTAATCCTAATCCGTATGCTGACACTGACCCGTGCATCAGCAAGTACCCTGACCCTAACACGTTTCGTACCCACACCTGTGTCCTAAACCTTGCCATTCCCTAACCCTAACCCTAGCCCAAACGGAAACCTACCACCAACCCTACAACTTACCCTAGGCCATACCCTAATCCTAATCCGTACGCTGACACTGACCCTTGCGTCAGCAAGTACCCTGGCCCTAACACGTTTCCGTACCCTCACCTGTGTCCTAAACCTTGCCATTCCCAAACCCTAACCCTAGCGCGGTATGGAAACCTACCACAAAACCTACACCTTACCCTACGCCGTACCCTAATCATAATCCGTACGTTGACACTGACCCGTGCGTCAGCATGTACCCTGACCCTGACATGTTTCCATACACTCACCTGTGCCCTAAACCTTGCCATTCCCTAACGCTAACCCTAGCCCGGAACAGAAACCTACCACCATCCCTACACCTTACACTACGCCGTACCCTAATCCTAATCCGTACGCTGACACTGACCCATGCGTCAGCATGTACACTGACCCTAACACGTTTCCGTACCCTCACCTGTGCCCTAAACCTAGCAGTTCCCTAACCCTAACCCTAGCCCGGAACGGAATCCAACCACCAATCCTACAGGATACCCTACGCCATACCCTAATCCTAATCCGTACGCTGACACTGACCCGTGCATCAGCAAGTACCCTGACCCTAACACGTTTCCGTACCCACACCTGTGTCCTAAACCTTGCCGTTCCCTAACCCTAACCCTAGCCCAAACGGAAACCTACCACCAACCCTACACGTTACCCTACGCTGTATCCTAATCCTAACCCGTGCGTCAGCATGTACCCTGACCCTAACACGTTTCCGTACCCTCACCTGTGCCCTAAACCTTGCAGTTCCCTAACCCTAACCCTAGCCCGGAACGGAAAGCTACCACCATCCCTACACCTTACCCTACGCCGTACCCTAATCCTAATCTGTACGCTGACAATGACCCGTGCGTCAGCACATACCCTGACCCTAACACGTTTCCGTACCCTCACCTGTGCCCTAAACCTTGACGTTCCGTAAGCCTAACCCTAGGCCTGCACGGAATTGTAACACCAACCCTACACGTTACCCTACGCCGTACCCTATTCCTAATCCGTGCGTCAGCATGTACCCTGACCCTAACACGTTTCCGTACCCTCACCTGTGCCGTAAACCTTGCAGTTCGCTAACCCTAACCCTAGCCCGGAATAGAAACCTACCACCCACCCTACACCTTAACCTACACCGTACCCTAATCCTAATCCGTACGCTGACACTGACCCGTGCGTCAGCACGTACCCTGACCCTAACATGTTTCCGTACCCTCACCTGTGCCCTAAACCTTGCCGTTCCCTAACCCTAACCCTAGCCCGGAACGGAAACCTACCACCATCCCTACACCTTACCCTACGCTGTACCCTAATCCTAATCTGTACGCTGACAATGACCCTTGCGTCAGCACATAGCCTGACCCTAACACGTTTCCGTACCCTCACCTGTGCCCTAAACCTTGCCGTTCCCTAAGCCTAACCCTAGGCCGGCACGGAATCCTACCACCAACCCTACACGTTACCCTATGCCGTACCCTAATGCTAACCCGTGCGTCAGCATGTACCCTGACCCTAACACGTTTCCATACCCTCACCTGTGCCCTAAACCTTGCAGTTCCCTAACCCTAACCATAGCCCGGAATAGAAACCTACCACCAACCCTACACCTTACCCTACGCCATACCCTAATCCTAATCCGTATGCTGACACTGACCCGTGCGTCAGCACGTACCCTGACCCTAACATGTTTCCGTACACTCACCTGTGCCCTAAACCTTGCCGTTCCCTAACCCTAACCCTAGCCCGGAATGGAAACCTACCACCATCCCTACACCTTAGCCTACGCCGTACCCTAATCCTAATCTGTACGCTGACAATGACCCGTGCGTCAGCACATACCCTGATCCTAACACGTTTCCGTACCCTCACCTGTGCCCTAAACCTTGCCGTTCCCTAAG
Source organism: Mesoplodon densirostris (assembly GCF_025265405.1). NCBI lineage: Eukaryota > Metazoa > Chordata > Mammalia > Artiodactyla > Ziphiidae > Mesoplodon > Mesoplodon densirostris. Next base: position 19,127 of record NC_082672.1, read on the forward strand.
CCTAACCCTAGCCCGGCACGGAATCCTACCACCAATCCTACAGGTTACCCTACGCCATACCCTAATCCTAATCCATACGCTGACACTGACCCGTGCATCAGCAAGTACCCTGACCCTAACACGTTTCCGTACCCTCACCTGTGCCCTAAACCTTGCAGTTCCCTAACCCTAACCCTAGCCCGGAATGGAAACCTACCACCAACCCTACACCTTACCCTACGCCGTACCCTAATCCTAATCCGTACTCTGACACTGACCAGTGCGTCAGCACGTTCCCTGACCCTAACATGTTTCCGTACACTCACCTGTGCCCTAAACCTTGCCGTTCCCAACCCCTAACCCTAGCCCGGAACGGAAACCTACCACCATCCCTACACCTTACCCTACGCCGTACCCTAATCCTAATCTGTACGCTGACAATGACCCGTGCGTCAGCACATACCCTGACCCTAACACGTTTCCGTACCCTTACCTGTGCCCTAAACCTTGCCGTTCCCTAAGCCTAACCCTAGGCCGGCACGGAATTCTACCACCAACCCTACAGGTTACCCTACGCCGTACCCTAATCCTAACCCATGCGTCAGAATGTACCCTGAACCTAACACGTTTCCGTAACCTCACCTGTGCCCTAAACCTTGCCGTTCCCTAACCCTAACCCTAGCCCAAACGGAAACCTACCACCAACCCTACACCTTACCCTATGCCGTACTGTAATCCTAACCCTTGTGTCAGCAAGTACCCTGACCCTAACACGTTTCCGTACCCTCACCTGTGCCCTAAACCTTGCACTTACCTAACCCTAACCCTAGCCCGGAATGGAAACCTACCACCAACCCTACACCTTACCCTACGCCGTACCCTAATCCTAATCCGTACGCTGACACTGACCCGTGCGTCAGCACGTACCCTGACCCTAACATGTTTCCGTACACTCACGTGTGCCCTAAACCCTGCCGTTCCCTAACCCTAAACCTAGCCCGGAACGGAAACCTACCACCATCCCTACACCTTAGCCTACGCCGTACCCTAATCCTAATCTGTACGCTGACAATGATCCGTGCGTCAGCACATACCCTAACCCTAACACGTTTCCGTACCGTCACCTGTGCCCTAAACCTTGCCGTTCCCTAACCCTAAACCTAGCCCAGAACGGAAACCTACCACCAACCCTACACCTTACCCTACTCCGTACCCTAATCCTAATCCGTACGCTGACACTGACCCGTGCGTCAGCAAGTACCCTGACCCTAACACGTTTCCGTACCCTCACCTGTGCCCTAAACCTTGCCGTTCCCTAAGACTAACTCTAGGCCAGCACGGAAACCTACCACCAACCCTACACGTTACCCTACGCCGTACCCTAATCCTAACCCGTGCGTCAGCTAGTACCCTGACCCTAACACGTTTCCGTACACTCACCTGTGCCCTAAACCTTGCAGTTCCCTAACCCTAACCCTAGCCCGGAATGGAAACCTACCACCAACCCTACACCTTGCCCTACGCCGTACCCTAGTCCTAATCCGTACGCTGACACTGACCCGTGCTTCAGCACGTACCCTGACCCTAACATGTTTCCGTACACTCACGTGTGCCCTAAACCCTGCCATTCCCTAACCCTAACCCTAGCCCGGAACTGAAACCTACCACCATCCCTACACCTTAGCCTACGCCGTACCCTAATCCTAATCTGTACGCTAACAATGACCCGTGCGTCAGCACATACCCTGACCCTAACACGTTTCCGTACCCACACCTGTGCCCTAAACCTTGCCGTTCCCTAACCCTAACCCTAGCCCAAACGGAAACCTACCCCCAACCCTACACCTGACCCTACGCCGTACCCTAATCCTAATCCGTACGCTGACACTGACCTCTGCGTCAGCAAGTACCCTGACCCTAACACGTTTCCGTACCCTCACCTGTGCCCTAAACCTTGCCTTTCCCTAAGCCTAACCCTAGGCCGGCCCAGAATCCTACCACCAAACCTACACATTACCCTACGCCGTACCCTAATCCTAACTCGTACGTCAGCACGTACCCTGACCCTAACACGTTTCCGTACCCTCACCTGTGCCCTAAACCTTGCACTTCCCTAACCCTAACCCTAGCACGGAACGGAAACCTACCATCAACCCTACAGGTTACCCTACGCCGTACCCTAATCCTTATCCGTACGCTGACACTGACCCGTGCATCAGCAAGTACCCTGACCCTAACACGTTTCCGTACCCTCACCTGTGCCCTAAACCTTGCAGTTCCCTAACCCTAACCCTAGCCCGGAACGGAAAGCTACCACCATCCCTACACCTTACCCTACGCCGTACCCTAATCCTAATCTGTACGCTGACAATGACCCGTGCGTCAGCACATACCCTGACCCTAACACGTTTCCGTACCCTCACCTGTGCCCTAAACCTTGACGTTCCGTAAGCCTAACCCTAGGCCTGCACGGAATTGTAACACCAACCCTACACGTTACCCTACGCCGTACCCTATTCCTAATCCGTGCGTCAGCATGTACCCTGACCCTAACACGTTTCCGTACCCTCACCTGTGCCGTAAACCTTGCAGTTCGCTAACCCTAACCCTAGCCCGGAATAGAAACCTACCACCCACCCTACACCTTAACCTACACCGTACCCTAATCCTAATCCGTACGCTGACACTGACCCGTGCGTCAGCACGTACCCTGACCCTAACATGTTTCCGTACCCTCACCTGTGCCCTAAACCTTGCCGTTCCCTAACCCTAACCCTAGCCCGGAACGGAAACCTACCACCATCCCTACACCTTACCCTACGCTGTACCCTAATCCTAATCTGTACGCTGACAATGACCCTTGCGTCAGCACATAGCCTGACCCTAACACGTTTCCGTACCCTCACCTGTGCCCTAAACCTTGCCGTTCCCTAAGCCTAACCCTAGGCCGGCACGGAATCCTACCACCAACCCTACACGTTACCCTACGCCGTACCCTAATGCTAACCCGTGCGTCAGCATGTACCCTGACCCTAACACGTTTCCATACCCTCACCTGTGCCCTAAACCTTGCAGTTCCCTAACCCTAACCATAGCCCGGAATAGAAACCTACCACCAACCCTACACCTTACCCTACGCCATACCCTAATCCTAATCCGTATGCTGACACTGACCCGTGCGTCAGCACGTACCCTGACCCTAACATGTTTCCGTACACTCACCTGTGCCCTAAACCTTGCCGTTCCCTAACCCTAACCCTAGCCCGGAATGGAAACCTACCACCATCCCTACACCTTAGCCTACGCCGTACCCTAATCCTAATCTGTACGCTGACAATGACCCGTGCGTCAGCACATACCCTGATCCTAACACGTTTCCGTACCCTCACCTGTGCCCTAAACCTTGCCGTTCCCTAAGCCTAACCCTAGCCCGGCACGGAATCCTACCACCAATCCTACAGGTTACCCTACGCCATACCCTAATCCTAATCCATACGCTGACACTGACCCGTGCATCAGCAAGTACCCTGACCCTAACACGTTTCCGTACCCTCACCTGTGCCCTAAACCTTGCAGTTCCCTAACCCTAACCCTAGCCCGGAATGGAAACCTACCACCAACCCTACACCTTACCCTACGCCGTACCCTAATCCTAATCCGTACTCTGACACTGACCAGTGCGTCAGCACGTTCCCTGACCCTAACATGTTTCCGTACACTCACCTGTGCCCTAAACCTTGCCGTTCCCAACCCCTAACCCTAGCCCGGAACGGAAACCTACCACCATCCCTACACCTTACCCTACGCCGTACCCTAATCCTAATCTGTACGCTGACAATGACCCGTGCGTCAGCACATACCCTGACCCTAACACGTTTCCGTACCCTTACCTGTGCCCTAAACCTTGCCGTTCCCTAAGCCTAACCCTAGGCCGGCACGGAATTCTACCACCAACCCTACAGGTTACCCTACGCCGTACCCTAATCCTAACCCATGCGTCAGAATGTACCCTGAACCTAACACGTTTCCGTACCCTCACCTGTGCCCTAAACCTTGCAGTTCCCTAACACTAACCCTAGCCCGGAACGGAAACCTACCACCAACCCTACAGGTTACCCTATGCCATACCCTAATCCTAATCCGTACGCTGACACTGACCCGTGCATTAGCAAGTACCCTGAACCTAACACGTTTCCGTAACCTCACCTGTGCCCTAAACCTTGCCGTTCCCTAACCCTAACCCTAGCCCAAACGGAAACCTACCACCAACCCTACACCTTACCCTATGCCGTACTGTAATCCTAACCCTTGTGTCAGCAAGTACCCTGACCCTAACACGTTTCCGTACCCTCACCTGTGCCCTAAACCTTGCACTTACCTAACCCTAACCCTAGCCCGGAATGGAAACCTACCACCAACCCTACACCTTACCCTACGCCGTACCCTAATCCTAATCCGTACGCTGACACTGACCCGTGCGTCAGCACGTACCCTGACCCTAACATGTTTCCGTACACTCACGTGTGCCCTAAACCCTGCCGTTCCCTAACCCTAAACCTAGCCCGGAACGGAAACCTACCACCATCCCTACACCTTAGCCTACGCCGTACCCTAATCCTAATCTGTACGCTGACAATGACCCGTGCGTCAGCACATACCCTAACCCTAACACGTTTCCGTACCGTCACCTGTGCCCTAAACCTTGCCGTTCCCTAACCCTAAACCTAGCCCAGAACGGAAACCTACCACCAACCCTACACCTTACCCTACTCCGTACCCTAATCCTAATCCGTACGCTGACACTGACCCGTGCGTCAGCAAGTACCCTGACCCTAACACGTTTCCGTACCCTCACCTGTGCCCTAAACCTTGCCGTTCCCTAAGACTAACTCTAGGCCAGCACGGAAACCTACCACCAACCCTACACGTTACCCTACGCCGTACCCTAATCCTAACCCGTGCGTCAGCTAGTACCCTGACCCTAACACGTTTCCGTACACTCACCTGTGCCCTAAACCTTGCAGTTCCCTAACCCTAACCCTAGCCCGGAATGGAAACCTACCACCAACCCTACACCTTGCCCTACGCCGTACCCTAATCCTAATCCGTACGCTGACACTGACCCGTGCTTCAGCACGTACCCTGACCCTAACATGTTTCCGTACACTCACGTGTGCCCTAAACCCTGCCATTCCCTAACCCTAACCCTAGCCCGGAACTGAAACCTACCACCATCCCTACACCTTAGCCTACGCCGTACCCTAATCCTAATCTGTACGCTGACAATGACCCGTGCGTCAGCACATACCCTGACCCTAACACGTTTCCGTACCCACACCTGTGCCCTAAACCTTGCCGTTCCCTAACCCTAACCCTAGCCCAAACGGAAACCTACCCCCAACCCTACACCTGACCCTACGCCGTACCCTAATCCTAATCCGTACGCTGACACTGACCTCTGCGTCAGCAAGTACCCTGACCCTAACACGTTTCCGTACCCTCACCTGTGCCCTAAACCTTGCCTTTCCCTAAGCCTAAGCCTAGGCCGGCCCAGAATCCTACCACCAAACCTACACATTACCCTACGCCGTACCCTAATCCTAACTCGTACGTCAGCACGTACCCTGACCCTAACACGTTTCCGTACCCTCACCTGTGCCCTAAACCTTGCACTTCCCTAACCCTAACCCTAGCACGGAACGGAAACCTACCATCAACCCTACAGGTTACCCTACGCCGTACCCTAATCCTTATCCGTACGCTGACACTGACCCGTGCATCAGCAAGTACCCTGACCCTAACACGTTTCCGTACCCACACCTGTGTCCTAAACCTTGCCGTTCCCTAACCCTAACCCTAGCCCAAACAGAAACCTACCACCAACCCCACACCTTACCCTACGCCGTACCCTAATCCTAATCTGTACGCAGACAATGACCCGTGCGTCAGCACGTACCCTGACCCTAACACGTTTCCGTACCCTCACCTGTGCCCTAAACCTTGCACTTCCCTAACCCTAACCCTAGCACGGAACGGAAACCTACCATCAACCCTACAGGTTACCCTACGCCGTACCCTAATCCTTATCCGTACGCTGACAATGACCCGTGCGTCAGCACATACCCTGACCCTAACACGTTTCCGTACCCTCACCTGTGCCCTAAACCTTGCCGTTCCCTAAGCCTAACCCTAGGCCGGCACGGAATTCTACCACCAATCCTACACGTTACCCTACGCCGTACCCTAATCCTAATCCGTGCTCGGCATGTACCCTGACCCTAACACGTTTCCGTACCCTCACCTGTGCCCTAAACCTTGCAATTCCCTAACCCTAACCCTAGCCCGGAATGGAAACCTACCACCAACCCTACACTTTACCCTACGCCGTACCCTAATCCTAATCCGTACGCTGACACTGACCCGTGCGTCAGCACGTACCCTGACCCTAACATGTCTCCGTACCCTCACCTGTGCCCTAAACCTTGCCGTTCCCTAACCCTAACCCTCGCCCGGAACGGAAACCTACCACCATCCCTACACCTTACCCTACGCCGTACCCTAATCCTAATCTGTACGCTGACAATGACCCGTGCGTCAGCACATACCCTGACCCTAACACATTTCTGTACCCTCACCTGTGCCCTAAACGTTGCCGTTCCCTAACCCTAAACCTAGCCCATTATGAAAACCTACCACCAACCCTACACCTTACCCTACGCCGTACCCTAATCCTAATCCATACGCTGACACTGACCCGTGCGTCAGCAAGTACCCTGACCCTAACACGTTTCCGTACCCTCACCTGTGCCCTAAACCTTGCCATTCCCTAAGACTAACTCTAGGCCGGCATGGAATCCTACCACCAACCCTACACGTTACCCTATGCCGTATCCTAATCCTAACCCGTGCGTCAGCTAGTACCCTGACCCTAACACGTTTCCGTACACTCACCTGTGCCCTAAACCTTGCAGTTCCCTAACACTAACCCTAGCCCGGAACGGAAACCTACCACCAACCCTACAGGTTACCCTACGCCATAACCTAATCCTAATCCGTACGCTGACACTGACCCGTGCATCAGCAAGTACCCTGAACCTAACACGTTTCGGTAACCTCACCTGTGCCCTAAACCTTGCCGTTCCCTAACCCTAACCCTAGCCCAAACGGAAACCTACCACCAACCCTACACCTTACCCTATGCCGTACTGTAATCCTAACCCTTGTGTCAGCAAGTACCCTGACCCTAACACGTTTCCGTACCCTCACCTGTGCCCTAAACCTTGCACTTACCTAACCCTAACCCTAGCCCGGAATGGAAAACTACCACCAACCCTACACCTTACCCTACGCCGTACCCTAATCCTAATCTGTACGCTGACAATGACCCGTGCGTCAGCACATACCCTGACCCTAACACGTTTCCGTACCCACACCTGTGCCCTAAACCTTGCCGTTCCCTAACCCTAACCCTAGCCCAAACGGAAAGCTACCCCCAACCCTACACCTTACCCTACGCCGTACCCTAATCCTAATCCGTACGCTGACACTGACCTCTGCGTCAGCAAGTACCCTGACCCTAACACGTTTCCGTACCCTCACCTGTGCCCTAAACCTTGCCTTTCCCTAAGCCTAAGCATAGGCCGGCCCAGAATCCTACCACCAAACCTACACATTACCCTACGCCGTACCCTAATCCTAACTCGTACGTCAGCACGTACCCTGACCCTAACACGTTTCCGTACCCTCACCTGTGCCCTAAACCTTGCACTTCCCTAACCCTAACCCTAGCACGGAACGGAAACCTACCATCAACCCTACAGTTTACCCTACGCCGTACCCTAATCCTTATCCGTACGCTGACACTGACCCGTGCATCAGCAAGTACCCTGACCCTAACACGTTTCCGTACCCACACTTGTGTCCTAAACCTTGCCGTTCCCTAACCCTAACCCTAGCCCAAACAGAAACCTACCACCAACCCCACACCTTACCCTACGCCTTACCCTAATCCTAATCTGTACGCAGACAATGACCCGTGCGTCAGCACGTACCCTGACCCTAACACGTTTCCGTACCCTCACCTGTGCCCTAAACCTTGCACTTCCCTAACCCTAACTCTAGCACGGAACGGAAACCTACCATCAACCCTACAGGTTACCCTACGCCGTACCCTAATCCTTATCCGTACGCTGACAATGACCCGTGCGTCAGCACATACCCTGACCCTAACACGTTTCCGTACCCTCACCTGTGCCCTAAACCTTGCCGTTCCCTAAGCCTAACCCTAGGCCGGCACGGAATTCTACCACCAATCCTACACGTTACCCTACGCCGTACCCTAATCCTAATCCGTGCTCGGCATGTACCCTGACCCTAACACGTTTCCGTACCCTCACCTGTGCCCTAAACCTTGCAATTCCCTAACCCTAACCCTAGCCCGGAATGGAAACCTACCACCAACCCTACACTTTACCCTACGCCGTACCCTAATCCTAATCCGTACGCTGACACTGACCCATGCGTCAGCACGTACCCTGACCCTAACATGTTTCCGTACCCTCACCTGTGCCCTAAACCTTGCCGTTCCCTAACCCTAACCCTCGCCCGGAACGGAAACCTACCACCATCCCTACACCTTACCCTACGCCGTACCCTAATCCTAATCTGTACGCTGACAATGACCCGTGCGTCAGCACATACCCTGACCCTAACAAATTTCTGTACCCTCACCTGTGCCCTAAACGTTGCCGTTCCCTAACCCTAAACCTAGCCCTTTATGAAAACCTACCACCAACCCTACACCTTACCCTACGCCGTACCCTAATCCTAATCCATACGCTGACACTGACCCGTGCGTCAGCAAGTACCCTGACCCTAACACGTTTCCGTACCCTCACCTGTGCCCTAAACCTTGCCATTCCCTAAGACTAACTCTAGGCCGGCATGGAATCCTACCACCAACCCTACACGTTACCCTACGCCGTACCCTAATCCTAACCCGTGCGTCAGCTAGTACCCTGACCCTAACACGTTTCCGTACACTCACCTGTGCCCTAAACCTTGCAGTTCCCTAACACTAACCCTAGCCCGGAACGGAAACCTACCACCAACCCTACAGGTTACCCTACGCCATACCCTAATCCTAATCCGTATGCTGACACTGACCCGTGCATCAGCAAGTACCCTGAACCTAACACGTTTCCGTAACCTCACCTGTGCCCTAAACCTTGCCGTTCCCTAACCCTAACCCTAGCCCAAACGGAAACCTACCACCAACCCTACACCTTACCCTATGCCGTACTGTAATCCTAACCCTTGTGTCAGCAAGTACCCTGACCCTAACACGTTTCCGTACCCACACCTGTGCCCTAAACCTTGCACTTACCTAACCCTAACCCTAGCCCGGAATGGAAACCTACCACCAACCCTACACCTTACCCTACGCCGTACCCTAATCCTAATCCGTACGCTGACACTGACCTCTGCGTCAGCAAGTACCCTGACCCTAACACGTTTCCGTACCCTCACCTGTGCCCTAAACCTTGCCTTTCCCTAAGCCTAACCCTAGGCCGGCCCAGAATCCTACCACCAAACCTACACATTACCCTACGCCGTACCCTAATCCTAACTCGTACGTCAGCACGTACCCTGACCCTAACACGTTTCCGTACCCTCACCTGTGCCCTAAACCTTGCACTTCCCTAACCCTAACCCTAGCACGGAACGGAAACCTACCATCAACCCTACAGGTTACCCTACGCCGTACCCTAATCCTTATCCGTACGCTGACACTGACCCGTGCATCAGCAAGTACCCTGACCCTAACACGTTTCCGTACCCACACCTGTGTCCTAAACCTCGCCGTTCCCTAACCCTAACCCTAGCCCAAACAGAAACCTACCACCAACCCCACACCTTACCCTACGCCGTACCCTAATCCTAATCTGTACGCAGACAATGACCCGTGCGTCAGCACGTACCCTGACCCTAACACGTTTCCGTACCCTCACCTGTGCCCTAAACCTTGCACTTCCCTAACCCTAACCCTAGCACGGAACGGAAACCTACCATCAACCCTACAGGTTACCCTACGCCGTACCCTAATCCTTATCCGTACGCTGACAATGACCCGTGCGTCAGCACATACCCTGACCCTAACACGTTTCCGTACCCTCACCTGTGCCCTAAACCTTGCCGTTCCCTAAGCCTAACCCTAGGCCGGCACGGAATTCTACCACCAATCCTACACGTTACCCTACGCCGTACCCTAATCCTAATCCGTGCTCGGCATGTACCCTGACCCTAACACGTTTCCGTACCCTCACCTGTGCCCTAAACCTTGCAATTCCCTAACCCTAACCCTAGCCCGGAATGGAAACCTACCACCAACCCTACACTTTACCCTACGCCGTACCCTAATCCTAATCCGTACGCTGACACTGACCCGTGCGTCAGCACGTACCCTGACCCTAACATGTTTCCGTACCCTCACCTGTGCCCTAAACCTTGCCGTTCCCTAACCCTAACCCTCGCCCGGAACGGAAACCTACCACCATCCCTACACCTTACCCTACGCCGTACCCTAATCCTAATCTGTACGCTGACAATGACCCGTGCGTCAGCACATACCCTGACCCTAACACATTTCTGTACCCTCACCTGTGCCCTAAACGTTGCCGTTCCCTAACCCTAAACCTAGCCCATTATGAAAACCTACCACCAACCCTACACCTTACCCTACGCCGTAACCTAATCCTAATCCATACGCTGACACTGACCCGTGCGTCAGCAAGTACCCTGACCCTAACACGTTTCCGTACCCTCACCTGTGCCCTAAACCTTGCCATTCCCTAAGACTAACTCTAGGCCGGCATGGAATCCTACCACCAACCCTACACGTTACCCTACGCCGTACCCTAATCCTAACCCGTGCGTCAGCTAGTACCCTGACCCTAACACGTTTCCGTACACTCATCTGTGCCCTAAACCTTGCAGTTCCCTAACCCTAACCCTAGCCCAAACGGAAACCTACCACCAACACTACACCTTACCCTACGCCATACCCTAATCCTAATCCGTACGCTGACACTGACCCGTGCGTCAGCAAGTACCCTGACGCTAACACGTTTCCGTACCCTCACCTGTGTCCTAAACCTTGCAGTTCCCTAACCCTAACCCTAGCGAGGAATGGAAACCTATCACAAAATCTACAACTTACCCTACGCCATACCCTAATCCTAATCCGTAGGCTGACACTGACCCGTGCCTCAGCACGTACCCTGACCCTAACATTTTTCCGTACACTCACCTGTGCCCTAAACCTTGCCGTTCCCTAACCCTAACCCTAGCCCTGAACGGAAACCTACCACCATCCCTACACCTTACCCTACGCCGTACCCTAATCCTAATCCATACGCTGACACTGACCCGTGCCTCAGCAAGTACCCTGACCCTAACACGTTTCCGTACCCTCACCTGTGCCCTAAACCTTGCCGTTCCCTAAGCCTAACCCTAGGGCGGCACAGAATCCTACCACCATCCCTACACGTTACCCTACGCCGTACCCTAATCCTAATCCGTACTCTGACACTGACCCTTGCGTCAGCAAGTACCCTGACCCTAACACGTTTCCATACCCTCACCTGTGTCCTAAACCTTGCCATTCCCAAACCCTAACCCTAACCGGAAACGGAAACCTACCACCATCCCTACACCTTACACTACACCGTACCCTAATCCTAATCCGTACGCTGACACTGACCCTTGCGTCAGCATGTACCTGACCCTAACACGTTTCCGTACCCTCACCTGTGCCCTAAACCTTGCAGTTCCCTAACCCTAACCCTAGCCCGGAACGGAATCCTACCACCAATCCTACAGTTTACCCTACGCCATACCCTAATCCTAATCCGTACGCTGACACTGACCCGTGCATCAGCAAGTACCCTGACCCTAACACGTTTCCGTACCCACACCTGTGTCCTAAACCTTGTCATTCCCTAACCCAAACCCTAGCCCAAACGGAAAACTACCACCAACCCTACACCTTACCCTAGGCCGTACCCTAATCCTAATCCATACGCTGACACTGACCCTTGCGTCAGCAAGTACCCTGACCCTAACACGTTTCCGTACCCTCACCTGTGTCCTAAACCTTGCCATTCCGAAACCCTAACCCTAGCGCGGAATGGAAACCTACCACAAAACCTACACCTTACCCTACGCCGTACCCTAATCCTAATCCGTACGTTGACACTGACCCGTGCGTCAGCACGTACCCTGAACCTAACATGTTTCCATACACTCACCTGTGCCCTAAACCTTGCTGTTCCCTAACGCTGACCCTAGCCCGGAACGGAAACCTACCACCATCCCTACACCTTACACTACGCCGTACCCTAATCCTAATCCGTACGCTGACAATGACCCGTGCGTCAGCATGTACACTGACCCTAACACGTTTCCGTACCCTCACCTGTGCCCTAAACCTAGCAGTTCCCTAACCCTAACCCTAGCCCGGAACGGAATCGTACCACCAATCCTACAGGATACCCTACGCCATACCCTAATCCTAGTCCGTACGCTGACACTGACCCGTGCATCAGCAAGTACCCTGACCCTAACACGTTTCCGTACCCACACTTGTGTCCTAAACCTTGCCGTTCCCTAACCCTAACCCTAGCCCAAACGGAAACCTACCACCAACCCTACACGTTACCCTACGCTGTATCCTAATCCTAACCCGTGCGTCAGCATGTACCCTGACCCTAACACGTTTCCGTACCCTCACCTGTGCCCTAAACCTTGCAGTTCCCTAACCCTAACCCTAGCCCGGAACGGAAAGCTACCACCATCCCTACACCTTACCCTACGCCGTACCCTAATCCTAATCTGTACGCTGACAATGACCCGTGAGTCAGCACATACCCTGACCCTAACACGTTTCCGTACCCTCACCTGTGCCCTAAACCTTGACGTTCCCTAAGCCTAACCCTAGGCCTGCACGGAATTGTAACACCAACCCTACACGTTACCCTACGCCGTACCCTATTCCTAATCCGTGCGTCAGCATGTACCCTGACCCTAACACGTTTCCGTACCCTCACCTGTGCCGTAAACCTTGCAGTTCGCTAACCCTAACCCTAGCCCGGAATAGAAACCTACCACCCACCCTACACCATAACCTACACCGTACCCTAATCCTAATCCGTACGCTGACACTGACCCGTGCGTCAGCACGTACCCTGACCCTAACATGTTTCCGTACCCTCACCTGTGCCCTAAACCTTGCCGTTCCCTAACCCTAACCCTAGCCCGGAACGGAAACCTACCACCATTCCTACAACTTACCCTACGCTGTACCCTAATCCTAATCTGTACGCTGACAATCACCCTTGCGTCAGCACATAGCCTGACCCTAACACGTTTCCGTACCCTCACCTGTGCCCTAAACCTTGCACTTACCTAACCCTAACCCTAGCCCGGAATGGAAACCTACCACCAACCCTACACCTTACCCTACGCCGTACCCTAATCCTAATCCGTACGCTGACACTGACCCGTGCGTCAGCACGTACCCTGACCCTAACATGTTTCCGTACACTCACGTGTGCCCTAAACCCTGCCGTTCCCTAACCCTAAACCTAGCCCGGAACGGAAACCTACCACCATCCCTACACCTTAGCCTACGCCGTACCCTAATCCTAATCTGTACGCTGACAATGACCCGTGCGTCAGCACATACCCTAACCCTAACACGTTTCCGTACCGTCACCTGTGCCCTAAACCTTGCCGTTCCCTAACCCTAAACCTAGCCCAGAACGGAAACCTACCACCAACCCTACACCTTACCCTACTCCGTACCCTAATCCTAATCCGTACGCTGACACTGACCCGTGCGTCAGCAAGTACCCTGACCCTAACACGTTTCCGTACCCTCACCTGTGCCCTAAACCTTGCCGTTCCCTAAGACTAACTCTAGGCCAGCACGGAAACCTACCACCAACCCTACACGTTACCCTACGCCGTACCCTAATCCTAACCCGTGCGTCAGCTAGTACCCTGACCCTAACACGTTTCCGTACACTCACCTGTGCCCTAAACCTTGCAGTTCCCTAACCCTAACCCTAGCCCGGAATGGAAACCTACCACCAACCCTACACCTTGCCCTACGCCGTACCCTAATCCTAATCCGTACGCTGACACTGACCCGTGCTTCAGCACGTACCCTGACCCTAACATGTTTCCGTACACTCACGTGTGCCCTAAACCCTGCCATTCCCTAACCCTAACCCTAGCCCGGAACTGAAACCTACCACCATCCCTACACCTTAGCCTACGCCGTACCCTAATCCTAATCTGTACGCTGACAATGACCCGTGCGTCAGCACATACCCTGACCCTAACACGTTTCCGTACCCACACCTGTGCCCTAAACCTTGCCGTTCCCTAACCCTAACCCTAGCCCAAACGGAAACCTACCCCCAACCCTACACCTGACCCTACGCCGTACCCTAATCCTAATCCGTACGCTGACACTGACCTCTGCGTCAGCAAGTACCCTGACCCTAACACGTTTCCGTACCCTCACCTGTGCCCTAAACCTTGCCTTTCCCTAAGCCTAAGCCTAGGCCGGCCCAGAATCCTACCACCAAACCTACACATTACCCTACGCCGTACCCTAATCCTAACTCGTACGTCAGCACGTACCCTGACCCTAACACGTTTCCGTACCCTCACCTGTGCCCTAAACCTTGCACTTCCCTAACCCTAACCCTAGCACGGAACGGAAACCTACCATCAACCCTACAGGTTACCCTACGCCGTACCCTAATCCTTATCCGTACGCTGACACTGACCCGTGCATCAGCAAGTACCCTGACCCTAACACGTTTCCGTACCCACACCTGTGTCCTAAACCTTGCCGTTCCCTAACCCTAACCCTAGCCCAAACAGAAACCTACCACCAACCCCACACCTTACCCTACGCCGTACCCTAATCCTAATCTGTACGCAGACAATGACCCGTGCGTCAGCACGTACCCTGACCCTAACACGTTTCCGTACCCTCACCTGTGCCCTAAACCTTGCACTTCCCTAACCCTAACCCTAGCACGGAACGGAAACCTACCATCAACCCTACAGGTTACCCTACGCCGTACCCTAATCCTTATCCGTACGCTGACAATGACCCGTGCGTCAGCACATACCCTGACCCTAACACGTTTCCGTACCCTCACCTGTGCCCTAAACCTTGCCGTTCCCTAAGCCTAACCCTAGGCCGGCACGGAATTCTACCACCAATCCTACACGTTACCCTACGCCGTACCCTAATCCTAATCCGTGCTCGGCATGTACCCTGACCCTAACACGTTTCCGTACCCTCACCTGTGCCCTAAACCTTGCAATTCCCTAACCCTAACCCTAGCCCGGAATGGAAACCTACCACCAACCCTACACTTTACCCTACGCCGTACCCTAATCCTAATCCGTACGCTGACACTGACCCGTGCGTCAGCACGTACCCTGACCCTAACATGTCTCCGTACCCTCACCTGTGCCCTAAACCTTGCCGTTCCCTAACCCTAACCCTCGCCCGGAACGGAAACCTACCACCATCCCTACACCTTACCCTACGCCGTACCCTAATCCTAATCTGTACGCTGACAATGACCCGTGCGTCAGCACATACCCTGACCCTAACACATTTCTGTACCCTCACCTGTGCCCTAAACGTTGCCGTTCCCTAACCCTAAACCTAGCCCATTATGAAAACCTACCACCAACCCTACACCTTACCCTACGCCGTACCCTAATCCTAATCCATACGCTGACACTGACCCGTGCGTCAGCAAGTACCCTGACCCTAACACGTTTCCGTACCCTCACCTGTGCCCTAAACCTTGCCATTCCCTAAGACTAACTCTAGGCCGGCATGGAATCCTACCACCAACCCTACACGTTACCCTATGCCGTACCCTAATCCTAACCCGTGCGTCAGCTAGTACCCTGACCCTAACACGTTTCCGTACACTCACCTGTGCCCTAAACCTTGCAGTTCCCTAACACTAACCCTAGCCCGGAACGGAAACCTACCACCAACCCTACAGGTTACCCTACGCCATAACCTAATCCTAATCCGTACGCTGACACTGACCCGTGCATCAGCAAGTACCCTGAACCTAACACGTTTCGGTAACCTCACCTGTGCCCTAAACCTTGCCGTTCCCTAACCCTAACCCTAGCCCAAACGGAAACCTACCACCAACCCTACACCTTACCCTATGCCGTACTGTAATCCTAACCCTTGTGTCAGCAAGTACCCTGACCCTAACACGTTTCCGTACCCTCACCTGTGCCCTAAACCTTGCACTTACCTAACCCTAACCCTAGCCCGGAATGGAAAACTACCACCAACCCTACACCTTACCCTACGCCGTACCCTAATCCTAATCTGTACGCTGACAATGACCCGTGCGTCAGCACATACCCTGACCCTAACACGTTTCCGTACCCACACCTGTGCCCTAAACCTTGCCGTTCCCTAACCCTAACCCTAGCCCAAACGGAAAGCTACCCCCAACCCTACACCTTACCCTACGCCGTACCCTAATCCTAATCCGTACGCTGACACTGACCTCTGCGTCAGCAAGTACCCTGACCCTAACACGTTTCCGTACCCTCACCTGTGCCCTAAACCTTGCCTTTCCCTAAGCCTAAGCATAGGCCGGCCCAGAATCCTACCACCAAACCTACACATTACCCTACGCCGTACCCTAATCCTAACTCGTACGTCAGCACGTACCCTGACCCTAACACGTTTCCGTACCCTCACCTGTGCCCTAAACCTTGCACTTCCCTAACCCTAACCCTAGCACGGAACGGAAACCTACCATCAACCCTACAGTTTACCCTACGCCGTACCCTAATCCTTATCCGTACGCTGACACTGACCCGTGCATCAGCAAGTACCCTGACCCTAACACGTTTCCGTACCCACACTTGTGTCCTAAACCTTGCCGTTCCCTAACCCTAACCCTAGCCCAAACAGAAACCTACCACCAACCCCACACCTTACCCTACGCCGTACCCTAATCCTAATCTGTACGCAGACAATGACCCGTGCGTCAGCACGTACCCTGACCCTAACACGTTTCCGTACCCTCACCTGTGCCCTAAACCTTGCACTTCCCTAACCCTAACCCTAGCACGGAACGGAAACCTACCATCAACCCTACAGGTTACCCTACGCCGTACCCTAATCCTTATCCGTACGCTGACAATGACCCGTGCGTCAGCACATACCCTGACCCTAACACGTTTCCGTACCCTCACCTGTGCCCTAAACCTTGCCGTTCCCTAAGCCTAACCCTAGGCCGGCACGGAATTCTACCACCAATCCTACACGTTACCCTACGCCGTACCCTAATCCTAATCCGTGCTCGGCATGTACCCTGACCCTAACACGTTTCCGTACCCTCACCTGTGCCCTAAACCTTGCAATTCCCTAACCCTAACCCTAGCCCGGAATGGAAACCTACCACCAACCCTACACTTTACCCTACGCCGTACCCTAATCCTAATCCGTACGCTGACACTGACCCGTGCGTCAGCACGTACCCTGACCCTAACATGTTTCCGTACCCTCACCTGTGCCCTAAACCTTGCCGTTCCCTAACCCTAACCCTCGCCCGGAACGGAAACCTACCACCATCCCTACACCTTACCCTACGCCGTACCCTAATCCTAATCTGTACGCTGACAATGACCCGTGCGTCAGCACATACCCTGACCCTAACAAATTTCTGTACCCTCACCTGTGCCCTAAACGTTGCCGTTCCCTAACCCTAAACCTAGCCCTTTATGAAAACCTACCACCAACCCTACACCTTACCCTACGCCGTACCCTAATCCTAATCCATACGCTGACACTGACCCGTGCGTCAGCAAGTACCCTGACCCTAACACGTTTCCGTACCCTCACCTGTGCCCTAAACCTTGCCATTCCCTAAGACTAACTCTAGGCCGGCATGGAATCCTACCACCAACCCTACACGTTACCCTACGCCGTACCCTAATCCTAACCCGTGCGTCAGCTAGTACCCTGACCCTAACACGTTTCCGTACACTCACCTGTGCCCTAAACCTTGCAGTTCCCTAACACTAACCCTAGCCCGGAACGGAAACCTACCACCAACCCTACAGGTTACCCTACGCCATACCCTAATCCTAATCCGTATGCTGACACTGACCCGTGCATCAGCAAGTACCCTGAACCTAACACGTTTCCGTAACCTCACCTGTGCCCTAAACCTTGCCGTTCCCTAACCCTAACCCTAGCCCAAACGGAAACCTACCACCAACCCTACACCTTACCCTATGCCGTACTGTAATCCTAACCCTTGTGTCAGCAAGTACCCTGACCCTAACACGTTTCCGTACCCACACCTGTGCCCTAAACCTTGCACTTACCTAACCCTAACCCTAGCCCGGAATGGAAACCTACCACCAACCCTACACCTTACCCTACGCCGTACCCTAATCCTAATCCGTACGCTGACACTGACCTCTGCGTCAGCAAGTACCCTGACCCTAACACGTTTCCGTACCCTCACCTGTGCCCTAAACCTTGCCTTTCCCTAAGCCTAACCCTAGGCCGGCCCAGAATCCTACCACCAAACCTACACATTACCCTACGCCGTACCCTAATCCTAACTCGTACGTCAGCACGTACCCTGACCCTAACACGTTTCCGTACCCTCACCTGTGCCCTAAACCTTGCACTTCCCTAACCCTAACCCTAGCACGGAACGGAAACCTACCATCAACCCTACAGGTTACCCTACGCCGTACCCTAATCCTTATCCGTACGCTGACACTGACCCGTGCATCAGCAAGTACCCTGACCCTAACACGTTTCCGTACCCACACCTGTGTCCTAAACCTCGCCGTTCCCTAACCCTAACCCTAGCCCAAACAGAAACCTACCACCAACCCCACACCTTACCCTACGCCGTACCCTAATCCTAATCTGTACGCAGACAATGACCCGTGCGTCAGCACGTACCCTGACCCTAACACGTTTCCGTACCCTCACCTGTGCCCTAAACCTTGCACTTCCCTAACCCTAACCCTAGCACGGAACGGAAACCTACCATCAACCCTACAGGTTACCCTACGCCGTACCCTAATCCTTATCCGTACGCTGACAATGACCCGTGCGTCAGCACATACCCTGACCCTAACACGTTTCCGTACCCTCACCTGTGCCCTAAACCTTGCCGTTCCCTAAGCCTAACCCTAGGCCGGCACGGAATTCTACCACCAATCCTACACGTTACCCTACGCCGTACCCTAATCCTAATCCGTGCTCGGCATGTACCCTGACCCTAACACGTTTCCGTACCCTCACCTGTGCCCTAAACCTTGCAATTCCCTAACCCTAACCCTAGCCCGGAATGGAAACCTACCACCAACCCTACACTTTACCCTACGCCGTACCCTAATCCTAATCCGTACGCTGACACTGACCCGTGCGTCAGCACGTACCCTGACCCTAACATGTTTCCGTACCCTCACCTGTGCCCTAAACCTTGCCGTTCCCTAACCCTAACCCTCGCCCGGAACGGAAACCTACCACCATCCCTACACCTTACCCTACGCCGTACCCTAATCCTAATCTGTACGCTGACAATGACCCGTGCGTCAGCACATACCCTGACCCTAACACATTTCTGTACCCTCACCTGTGCCCTAAACGTTGCCGTTCCCTAACCCTAAACCTAGCCCATTATGAAAACCTACCACCAACCCTACACCTTACCCTACGCCGTAACCTAATCCTAATCCATACGCTGACACTGACCCGTGCGTCAGCAAGTACCCTGACCCTAACACGTTTCCGTACCCTCACCTGTGCCCTAAACCTTGCCATTCCCTAAGACTAACTCTAGGCCGGCATGGAATCCTACCACCAACCCTACACGTTACCCTACGCCGTACCCTAATCCTAACCCGTGCGTCAGCTAGTACCCTGACCCTAACACGTTTCCGTACACTCATCTGTGCCCTAAACCTTGCAGTTCCCTAACCCTAACCCTAGCCCAAACGGAAACCTACCACCAACACTACACCTTACCCTACGCCATACCCTAATCCTAATCCGTACGCTGACACTGACCCGTGCGTCAGCAAGTACCCTGACGCTAACACGTTTCCGTACCCTCACCTGTGTCCTAAACCTTGCAGTTCCCTAACCCTAACCCTAGCGAGGAATGGAAACCTATCACAAAATCTACAACTTACCCTACGCCATACCCTAATCCTAATCCGTAGGCTGACACTGACCCGTGCCTCAGCACGTACCCTGACCCTAACATTTTTCCGTACACTCACCTGTGCCCTAAACCTTGCCGTTCCCTAACCCTAACCCTAGCCCTGAACGGAAACCTACCACCATCCCTACACCTTACCCTACGCCGTACCCTAATCCTAATCCATACGCTGACACTGACCCGTGCCTCAGCAAGTACCCTGACCCTAACACGTTTCCGTACCCTCACCTGTGCCCTAAACCTTGCCGTTCCCTAAGCCTAACCCTAGGGCGGCACAGAATCCTACCACCAACCCTACACGTTACCCTACGCCGTACCCTAATCCTAATCCGTACTCTGACACTGACCCTTGCGTCAGCAAGTACCCTGACCCTAACACGTTTCCATACCCTCACCTGTGTCCTAAACCTTGCCATTCCCAAACCCTAACCCTAACCGGAAACGGAAACCTACCACCATCCCTACACCTTACACTACACCGTACCCTAATCCTAATCCGTACGCTGACACTGACCCTTGCGTCAGCATGTACCTGACCCTAACACGTTTCCGTACCCTCACCTGTGCCCTAAACCTTGCAGTTCCCTAACCCTAACCCTAGCCCGGAACGGAATCCTACCACCAATCCTACAGTTTACCCTACGCCATACCCTAATCCTAATCCGTATGCTGACACTGACCCGTGCATCAGCAAGTACCCTGACCCTAACACGTTTCCGTACCCACACCTGTGTCCTAAACCTTGTCATTCCCTAACCCAAACCCTAGCCCAAACGGAAAACTACCACCAACCCTACACCTTACCCTAGGCCGTACCCTAATCCTAATCCATACGCTGACACTGACCCTTGCGTCAGCAAGTACCCTGACCCTAACACGTTTCCGTACCCTCACCTGTGTCCTAAACCTTGCCATTCCGAAACCCTAACCCTAGCGCGGAATGGAAACCTACCACAAAACCTACACCTTACCCTACGCCGTACCCTAATCCTAATCCGTACGTTGACACTGACCCGTGCGTCAGCACGTACCCTGAACCTAACATGTTTCCATACACTCACCTGTGCCCTAAACCTTGCTGTTCCCTAACGCTGACCCTAGCCCGGAACGGAAACCTACCACCATCCCTACACCTTACACTACGCCGTACCCTAATCCTAATCCGTACGCTGACAATGACCCGTGCGTCAGCATGTACACTGACCCTAACACGTTTCCGTACCCTCACCTGTGCCCTAAACCTAGCAGTTCCCTAACCCTAACCCTAGCCCGGAACGGAATCGTACCACCAATCCTACAGGATACCCTACGCCATACCCTAATCCTAATCCGTACGCTGACACTGACCCGTGCATCAGCAAGTACCCTGACCCTAACACGTTTCCGTACCCACACTTGTGTCCTAAACCTTGCCGTTCCCTAACCCTAACCCTAGCCCAAACGGAAACCTACCACCAACCCTACACGTTACCCTACGCTGTATCCTAATCCTAACCCGTGCGTCAGCATGTACCCTGACCCTAACACGTTTCCGTACCCTCACCTGTGCCCTAAACCTTGCAGTTCCCTAACCCTAACCCTAGCCCGGAACGGAAAGCTACCACCATCCCTACACCTTACCCTACGCCGTACCCTAATCCTAATCTGTACGCTGACAATGACCCGTGAGTCAGCACATACCCTGACCCTAACACGTTTCCGTACCCTCACCTGTGCCCTAAACCTTGACGTTCCCTAAGCCTAACCCTAGGCCTGCACGGAATTGTAACACCAACCCTACACGTTACCCTACGCCGTACCCTATTCCTAATCCGTGCGTCAGCATGTACCCTGACCCTAACACGTTTCCGTACCCTCACCTGTGCCGTAAACCTTGCAGTTCGCTAACCCTAACCCTAGCCCGGAATAGAAACCTACCACCCACCCTACACCATAACCTACACCGTACCCTAATCCTAATCCGTACGCTGACACTGACCCGTGCGTCAGCACGTACCCTGACCCTAACATGTTTCCGTACCCTCACCTGTGCCCTAAACCTTGCCGTTCCCTAACCCTAACCCTAGCCCGGAACGGAAACCTACCACCATTCCTACAACTTACCCTACGCTGTACCCTAATCCTAATCTGTACGCTGACAATCACCCTTGCGTCAGCACATAGCCTGACCCTAACACGTTTCCGTACCCTCACCTGTGCCCTAAACCTTGCCGTTCCCGAAGCCTAACCCTAGGCCGGCACGGAATCCTACCACCAACCCTACACGTTACCCTACGCCGTACCCTAATCCTAACCCGTGCGTCAGCATGTACCCTGACCCTAACACGTTTCCATACCCTCACCTGTGCCCTAAACCTTGCAGTTCCCTAACCCTAACCATAGCCCGGAATAGAAACCTACCACCAACCCTACACCTTACCCTACGCCATACCCTAATCCTAATCCGTATGCTGACACTGACCCGTGCGTCAGCACGTACCCTGACCCTAACATGTTTCCGTACACTCACCTGTGCCCTAAACCTTCCCGTTCCCTAACCCTAACCCTAGCCCGGAATGGAAACCTACCACCATCCCTACACCTTAGCCTACGCAGTACCCTAATCCTAATCTGTACGCTGACAATGACCCGTGCGTCAGCACATACCCTGACCCTAACACGTTTCCGTACCCTCACCTGTGCCCTAAACCTTGCCGTTCCCTAAGCCTAACCCTAGCCCGGCACGGAATCCTACCACCAATCCTACAGGTTACCCTACGCCATACCCTAATCCTAATCCGTACACTGACACTGACCCGTGCATCAGCAAGTACCCTGACCCTAACACGTTTCCGTACCCTCACCTGTGCCCTAAACCTTGCCGTTCCCTAACCCTAACCCTAGCCCGGAATGGAAACCTACCACCAACCCTACACCTTACCCTACGCCGTACCCTAATCCTAATCTGTACGCTGACAATGACCCGTGCGTCAGCACATACCCTGACCCTAACAAGTTTCCGTACCCTCACCTGTGCCCTAAACCTTGCTGTTCCCTAAGCGTAACCCTAGCCCAGCACGGAATTCTACCACCAACCCTACACGTTACCCTACGCCGTACCCTAATCCTAACCCGTGCGTCAGCATGTACCCTGACCCTAACACGTTTCCGTACCCTCACCTGTGCCCTAAACCTTGCAGTTCCCTAACCCTAACCCTAGCCCGGAATGGAAACCTACCACCAACCCTACACCTTACCCTACGCCGTACCCTAATCCTAATCCGTACTCTGACACTGACCAGTGCGTCAGCACGTTCCCTGACCCTAACATGTTTCCGTACACTCACCTGTGCCCTAAACCTTGCCATTCCCAACCCCTAACCCTAGCCCGGAACGGAAACCTACCACCATCCCTACACCTTACCCTACGCCGTACCCTAATCCTAATCTGTACGCTGACAATGACCCGTGCGTCAGCACATACCCTGACCCTAACACGTTTCCGTACCCTTACCTGTGCCCTAAACCTTGCCGTTCCCTAAGCCTAACCCTAGGCCGGCACGGAATTCTACCACCAACCCTACAGGTTACCCTACGCCGTACCCTAATCCTAACCCATGCGTCAGAATGTACCCTGAACCTAACACGTTTCCGTACCCTCACCTGTGCCCTAAACCTTGCCGTTCCCTAACACTAACCCTAGCCCGGAACGGAAACCTACCACCAACCCTACAGGTTACCCTATGCCATACCCTAATCCTAATCCGTACGCTGACACTGACCCATGCATCAGCAAGTACCCTGAACCTAACACGTTTCCGTAACCTCACCTGTGCCCTAAACCTTGCCGTTCCCTAACCCTAACCCTAGCCCAAACGGAAACCTACCACCAACCCTACACCTTACCCTACGCCGTACCCTAATCCTAATCCGTACGCTGACAATGACCCGTGCGTCAACACGTACCCTGACCCTAACATGTTTCCGTACACTCACCTGTGCCTTAAACCTTGCCGTTCCCTAACCCTAACCCTAGCCCGAAACGGAAATCTACCAACAACCCTACACCTTACCCTACACCGTACCCTAATCCTAATCCGTACGCTGACACTGACCGGTGCGTCAGCAAGTACCCTGACCCTAACACGTTTCCGTACCCACACCTGTGTCCTAAACCTTGCCGTTCCCTAACCCTAACCCTAGCCCAAACGGAAACCAACCACCAACCCTACACCTTACCCTAGGCCGTACCCTAATCCTAATTCATACTCTGACACTGACCCTTGCGTCAGCAAGTACCCTGACCCTAACACGTTTCCATACCCTCACCTGTGTCCTAAACCTTGCCATTCCCAAACCCTAACCCTAACCGGGAACGGAAACCTACCACCATCCCTACACCTTACACTACACCGTACCCTAATCCTAATCCGTACGCTGACACTGACCCTTGCGTCAGCATGTACCTGACCCTAACACGTTTCCGTACCCTCACCTGTGCCCTAAACCTTGCAGTTCCCTAACCCTAACCCTAGCCCGGAACGGAATCCTACCACCAATCCTACAGTTTACCCTACGCCATACCCTAATCCTAATCCGTACGCTGACACTGACCCGTGCATCAGCAAGTACCCTGACCCTAACACGTTTCCGTACCCACACCTGTGTCCTAAACCTTGTCATTCCCTAACCCAAACCCTAGCCCAAACGGAAAACTACCACCAACCCTACACCTTACCCTAGGCCATACCCTAATCCTAATCCATACGCTGACACTGACCCTTGCGTCAGCAAGTACCCTGACCCTAACACGTTTCCGTACCCTCACCTGTGTCCTAAACCTTGCCATTCCGAAACCCTAACCCTAGCGCGGAATGGAAACCTACCACAAAACCTACACCTTACCCTACGCCGTACCCTAATCCTAATCCGTACGTTGACACTGACCCGTGCGTCAGCACGTACCCTGAGCCTAACATGTTTCCATACACTCACCTGTGCCCTAAACCTTGCTGTTCCCTAACGCTGACCCTAGCCCGGAACGGAAACCTACCACCATCCCTACACCTTACACTACGCCGTACCTTAATCCTAATCCGTACGCTGACACTGACCCGTGCGTCAGCATGTACCCTGACCCTAACACGTTTCCGTACCCTCACCTGTGCCCTAAACCTAGCATTTCCCTAACCCTAACCCTAGCCCGGAACGGAATCCTACCACCAATCCTACAGGTTACCCTACGCCATACCCTAATCCTAATCCGTATGCTGACACTGACCCGTGCATCAGCAAGTACCCTGACCCTAACACGTTTCGTACCCACACCTGTGTCCTAAACCTTGCCATTCCCTAACCCTAACCCTAGCCCAAACGGAAACCTACCACCAACCCTACAACTTACCCTAGGCCATACCCTAATCCTAATCCGTACGCTGACACTGACCCTTGCGTCAGCAAGTACCCTGGCCCTAACACGTTTCCGTACCCTCACCTGTGTCCTAAACCTTGCCATTCCCAAACCCTAACCCTAGCGCGGTATGGAAACCTACCACAAAACCTACACCTTACCCTACGCCGTACCCTAATCATAATCCGTACGTTGACACTGACCCGTGCGTCAGCATGTACCCTGACCCTGACATGTTTCCATACACTCACCTGTGCCCTAAACCTTGCCATTCCCTAACGCTAACCCTAGCCCGGAACAGAAACCTACCACCATCCCTACACCTTACACTACGCCGTACCCTAATCCTAATCCGTACGCTGACACTGACCCATGCGTCAGCATGTACACTGACCCTAACACGTTTCCGTACCCTCACCTGTGCCCTAAACCTAGCAGTTCCCTAACCCTAACCCTAGCCCGGAACGGAATCCAACCACCAATCCTACAGGATACCCTACGCCATACCCTAATCCTAATCCGTACGCTGACACTGACCCGTGCATCAGCAAGTACCCTGACCCTAACACGTTTCCGTACCCACACCTGTGTCCTAAACCTTGCCGTTCCCTAACCCTAACCCTAGCCCAAACGGAAACCTACCACCAACCCTACACGTTACCCTACGCTGTATCCTAATCCTAACCCGTGCGTCAGCATGTACCCTGACCCTAACACGTTTCCGTACCCTCACCTGTGCCCTAAACCTTGCAGTTCCCTAACCCTAACCCTAGCCCGGAACGGAAAGCTACCACCATCCCTACACCTTACCCTACGCCGTACCCTAATCCTAATCTGTACGCTGACAATGACCCGTGCGTCAGCACATACCCTGACCCTAACACGTTTCCGTACCCTCACCTGTGCCCTAAACCTTGACGTTCCGTAAGCCTAACCCTAGGCCTGCACGGAATTGTAACACCAACCCTACACGTTACCCTACGCCGTACCCTATTCCTAATCCGTGCGTCAGCATGTACCCTGACCCTAACACGTTTCCGTACCCTCACCTGTGCCGTAAACCTTGCAGTTCGCTAACCCTAACCCTAGCCCGGAATAGAAACCTACCACCCACCCTACACCTTAACCTACACCGTACCCTAATCCTAATCCGTACGCTGACACTGACCCGTGCGTCAGCACGTACCCTGACCCTAACATGTTTCCGTACCCTCACCTGTGCCCTAAACCTTGCCGTTCCCTAACCCTAACCCTAGCCCGGAACGGAAACCTACCACCATCCCTACACCTTACCCTACGCTGTACCCTAATCCTAATCTGTACGCTGACAATGACCCTTGCGTCAGCACATAGCCTGACCCTAACACGTTTCCGTACCCTCACCTGTGCCCTAAACCTTGCCGTTCCCTAAGCCTAACCCTAGGCCGGCACGGAATCCTACCACCAACCCTACACGTTACCCTATGCCGTACCCTAATGCTAACCCGTGCGTCAGCATGTACCCTGACCCTAACACGTTTCCATACCCTCACCTGTGCCCTAAACCTTGCAGTTCCCTAACCCTAACCATAGCCCGGAATAGAAACCTACCACCAACCCTACACCTTACCCTACGCCATACCCTAATCCTAATCCGTATGCTGACACTGACCCGTGCGTCAGCACGTACCCTGACCCTAACATGTTTCCGTACACTCACCTGTGCCCTAAACCTTGCCGTTCCCTAACCCTAACCCTAGCCCGGAATGGAAACCTACCACCATCCCTACACCTTAGCCTACGCCGTACCCTAATCCTAATCTGTACGCTGACAATGACCCGTGCGTCAGCACATACCCTGATCCTAACACGTTTCCGTACCCTCACCTGTGCCCTAAACCTTGCCGTTCCCTAAGCCTAACCCTAGCCCGGCACGGAATCCTACCACCAATCCTACAGGTTACCCTACGCCATACCCTAATCCTAATCCATACGCTGACACTGACCCGTGCATCAGCAAGTACCCTGACCCTAACACGTTTCCGTACCCTCACCTGTGCCCTAAACCTTGCAGTTCCCTAACCCTAACCCTAGCCCGGAATGGAAACCTACCACCAACCCTACACCTTACCCTACGCCGTACCCTAATCCTAATCCGTACTCTGACACTGACCAGTGCGTCAGCACGTTCCCTGACCCTAACATGTTTCCGTACACTCACCTGTGCCCTAAACCTTGCCGTTCCCAACCCCTAACCCTAGCCCGGAACGGAAACCTACCACCATCCCTACACCTTACCCTACGCCGTACCCTAATCCTAATCTGTACGCTGACAATGACCCGTGCGTCAGCACATACCCTGACCCTAACACGTTTCCGTACCCTTACCTGTGCCCTAAACCTTGCCGTTCCCTAAGCCTAACCCTAGGCCGGCACGGAATTCTACCACCAACCCTACAGGTTACCCTACGCCGTACCCTAATCCTAACCCATGCGTCAGAATGTACCCTGAACCTAACACGTTTCCGTAACCTCACCTGTGCCCTAAACCTTGCCGTTCCCTAACCCTAACCCTAGCCCAAACGGAAACCTACCACCAACCCTACACCTTACCCTATGCCGTACTGTAATCCTAACCCTTGTGTCAGCAAGTACCCTGACCCTAACACGTTTCCGTACCCTCACCTGTGCCCTAAACCTTGCACTTACCTAACCCTAACCCTAGCCCGGAATGGAAACCTACCACCAACCCTACACCTTACCCTACGCCGTACCCTAATCCTAATCCGTACGCTGACACTGACCCGTGCGTCAGCACGTACCCTGACCCTAACATGTTTCCGTACACTCACGTGTGCCCTAAACCCTGCCGTTCCCTAACCCTAAACCTAGCCCGGAACGGAAACCTACCACCATCCCTACACCTTAGCCTACGCCGTACCCTAATCCTAATCTGTACGCTGACAATGACCCGTGCGTCAGCACATACCCTAACCCTAACACGTTTCCGTACCGTCACCTGTGCCCTAAACCTTGCCGTTCCCTAACCCTAAACCTAGCCCAGAACGGAAACCTACCACCAACCCTACACCTTACCCTACTCCGTACCCTAATCCTAATCCGTACGCTGACACTGACCCGTGCGTCAGCAAGTACCCTGACCCTAACACGTTTCCGTACCCTCACCTGTGCCCTAAACCTTGCCGTTCCCTAAGACTAACTCTAGGCCAGCACGGAAACCTACCACCAACCCTACACGTTACCCTACGCCGTACCCTAATCCTAACCCGTGCGTCAGCTAGTACCCTGACCCTAACACGTTTCCGTACACTCACCTGTGCCCTAAACCTTGCAGTTCCCTAACCCTAACCCTAGCCCGGAATGGAAACCTACCACCAACCCTACACCTTGCCCTACGCCGTACCCTAATCCTAATCCGTACGCTGACACTGACCCGTGCTTCAGCACGTACCCTGACCCTAACATGTTTCCGTACACTCACGTGTGCCCTAAACCCTGCCATTCCCTAACCCTAACCCTAGCCCGGAACTGAAACCTACCACCATCCCTACACCTTAGCCTACGCCGTACCCTAATCCTAATCTGTACGCTAACAATGACCCGTGCGTCAGCACATACCCTGACCCTAACACGTTTCCGTACCCACACCTGTGCCCTAAACCTTGCCGTTACCTAACCCTAACCCTAGCCCAAACGGAAACCTACCCCCAACCCTACACCTGACCCTACGCCGTACCCTAATCCTAATCCGTACGCTGACACTGACCTCTGCGTCAGCAAGTACCCTGACCCTAACACGTTTCCGTACCCTCACCTGTGCCCTAAACCTTGCCTTTCCCTAAGCCTAAGCCTAGGCCGGCCCAGAATCCTACCACCAAACCTACACATTACCCTACGCCGTACCCTAATCCTAACTCGTACGTCAGCACGTACCCTGACCCTAACACGTTTCCGTACCCTCACCTGTGCCCTAAACCTTGCACTTCCCTAACCCTAACCCTAGCACGGAACGGAAACCTACCATCAACCCTACAGGTTACCCTACGCCGTACCCTAATCCTTATCCGTACGCTGACACTGACCCGTGCATCAGCAAGTACCCTGACCCTAACACGTTTCCGTACCCTCACCTGTGCCCTAAACCTTGCAGTTCCCTAACCCTAACCCTAGCCCGGAACGGAAAGCTACCACCATCCCTACACCTTACCCTACGCCGTACCCTAATCCTAATCTGTACGCTGACAATGACCCGTGCGTCAGCACATACCCTGACCCTAACACGTTTCCGTACCCTCACCTGTGCCCTAAACCTTGACGTTCCGTAAGCCTAACCCTAGGCCTGCACGGAATTGTAACACCAACCCTACACGTTACCCTACGCCGTACCCTATTCCTAATCCGTGCGTCAGCATGTACCCTGACCCTAACACGTTTCCGTACCCTCACCTGTGCCGTAAACCTTGCAGTTCGCTAACCCTAACCCTAGCCCGGAATAGAAACCTACCACCCACCCTACACCTTAACCTACACCGTACCCTAATCCTAATCCGTACGCTGACACTGACCCGTGCGTCAGCACGTACCCTGACCCTAACATGTTTCCGTACCCTCACCTGTGCCCTAAACCTTGCCGTTCCCTAACCCTAACCCTAGCCCGGAACGGAAACCTACCACCATCCCTACACCTTACCCTACGCTGTACCCTAATCCTAATCTGTACGCTGACAATGACCCTTGCGTCAGCACATAGCCTGACCCTAACACGTTTCCGTACCCTCACCTGTGCCCTAAACCTTGCCGTTCCCTAAGCCTAACCCTAGGCCGGCACGGAATCCTACCACCAACCCTACACGTTACCCTACGCCGTACCCTAATGCTAACCCGTGCGTCAGCATGTACCCTGACCCTAACACGTTTCCATACCCTCACCTGTGCCCTAAACCTTGCAGTTCCCTAACCCTAACCATAGCCCGGAATAGAAACCTACCACCAACCCTACACCTTACCCTACGCCATACCCTAATCCTAATCCGTATGCTGACACTGACCCGTGCGTCAGCACGTACCCTGACCCTAACATGTTTCCGTACACTCACCTGTGCCCTAAACCTTGCCGTTCCCTAACCCTAACCCTAGCCCGGAATGGAAACCTACCACCATCCCTACACCTTAGCCTACGCCGTACCCTAATCCTAATCTGTACGCTGACAATGACCCGTGCGTCAGCACATACCCTGATCCTAACACGTTTCCGTACCCTCACCTGTGCCCTAAACCTTGCCGTTCCCTAAGCCTAACCCTAGCCCGGCACGGAATCCTACCACCAATCCTACAGGTTACCCTACGCCATACCCTAATCCTAATCCATACGCTGACACTGACCCGTGCATCAGCAAGTACCCTGACCCTAACACGTTTCCGTACCCTCACCTGTGCCCTAAACCTTGCAGTTCCCTAACCCTAACCCTAGCCCGGAATGGAAACCTACCACCAACCCTACACCTTACCCTACGCCGTACCCTAATCCTAATCCGTACTCTGACACTGACCAGTGCGTCAGCACGTTCCCTGACCCTAACATGTTTCCGTACACTCACCTGTGCCCTAAACCTTGCCGTTCCCAACCCCTAACCCTAGCCCGGAACGGAAACCTACCACCATCCCTACACCTTACCCTACGCCGTACCCTAATCCTAATCTGTACGCTGACAATGACCCGTGCGTCAGCACATACCCTGACCCTAACACGTTTCCGTACCCTTACCTGTGCCCTAAACCTTGCCGTTCCCTAAGCCTAACCCTAGGCCGGCACGGAATTCTACCACCAACCCTACAGGTTACCCTACGCCGTACCCTAATCCTAACCCATGCGTCAGAATGTACCCTGAACCTAACACGTTTCCGTACCCTCACCTGTGCCCTAAACCTTGCAGTTCCCTAACACTAACCCTAGCCCGGAACGGAAACCTACCACCAACCCTACAGGTTACCCTATGCCATACCCTAATCCTAATCCGTACGCTGACACTGACCCGTGCATTAGCAAGTACCCTGAACCTAACACGTTTCCGTAACCTCACCTGTGCCCTAAACCTTGCCGTTCCCTAACCCTAACCCTAGCCCAAACGGAAACCTACCACCAACCCTACACCTTACCCTATGCCGTACTGTAATCCTAACCCTTGTGTCAGCAAGTACCCTGACCCTAACACGTTTCCGTACCCTCACCTGTGCCCTAAACCTTGCACTTACCTAACCCTAACCCTAGCCCGGAATGGAAACCTACCACCAACCCTACACCTTACCCTACGCCGTACCCTAATCCTAATCCGTACGCTGACACTGACCCGTGCGTCAGCACGTACCCTGACCCTAACATGTTTCCGTACACTCCCGTGTGCCCTAAACCCTGCCGTTCCCTAACCCTAAACCTAGCCCGGAACGGAAACCTACCACCATCCCTACACCTTAGCCTACGCCGTACCCTAATCCTAATCTGTACGCTGACAATGACCCGTGCGTCAGCACATACCCTAAACCTAACACGTTTCCGTACCGTCACCTGTGCCCTAAACCTTGCCGTTCCCTAACCCTAAACCTAGCCCAGAACGGAAACCTACCACCAACCCTACACCTTACCCTACTCCGTACCCTAATCCTAATCCGTACGCTGACACTGACCCGTGCGTCAGCAAGTACCCTGACCCTAACACGTTTCCGTACCCTCACCTGTGCCCTAAACCTTGCCGTTCCCTAAGACTAACTCTAGGCCAGCACGGAAACCTACCACCAACCCTACACGTTACCCTACGCCGTACCCTAATCCTAACCCGTGCGTCAGCTAGTACCCTGACCCTAACACGTTTCCGTACACTCACCTGTGCCCTAAACCTTGCAGTTCCCTAACCCTAACCCTAGCCCGGAATGGAAACCTACCACCAACCCTACACCTTGCCCTACGCCGTACCCTAATCCTAATCCGTACGCTGACACTGACCCGTGCTTCAGCACGTACCCTGACCCTAACATGTTTCCGTACACTCACGTGTGCCCTAAACCCTGCCATTCCCTAACCCTAACCCTAGCCCGGAACTGAAACCTACCACCATCCCTACACCTTAGCCTACGCCGTACCCTAATCCTAATCTGTACGCTGACAATGACCCGTGCGTCAGCACATACCCTGACCCTAACACGTTTCCGTACCCACACCTGTGCCCTAAACCTTGCCGTTCCCTAACCCTAACCCTAGCCCAAACGGAAACCTACCCCCAACCCTACACCTGACCCTACGCCGTACCCTAATCCTAATCCGTACGCTGACACTGACCTCTGCGTCAGCAAGTACCCTGACCCTAACACGTTTCCGTACCCTCACCTGTGCCCTAAACCTTGCCTTTCCCTAAGCCTAAGCCTAGGCCGGCCCAGAATCCTACCACCAAACCTACACATTACCCTACGCCGT
Source organism: Mesoplodon densirostris (assembly GCF_025265405.1). Classification (NCBI taxonomy): domain Eukaryota; kingdom Metazoa; phylum Chordata; class Mammalia; order Artiodactyla; family Ziphiidae; genus Mesoplodon; species Mesoplodon densirostris. Next base: position 52,293 of record NC_082672.1, read on the forward strand.
ACCCTAATCCTAACTCGTACGTCAGCACGTACCCTGACCCTAACACGTTTCCGTACCCTCACCTGTGCCCTAAACCTTGCACTTCCCTAACCCTAACCCTAGCACGGAACGGAAACCTACCATCAACCCTACAGGTTACCCTACGCCGTACCCTAATCCTTATCCGTACGCTGACACTGACCCGTGCATCAGCAAGTACCCTGACCCTAACACGTTTCCGTACCCACACCTGTGTCCTAAACCTTGCCGTTCCCTAACCCTAACCCTAGCCCAAACAGAAACCTACCACCAACCCCACACCTTACCCTACGCCGTACCCTAATCCTAATCTGTACGCAGACAATGACCCGTGCGTCAGCACGTACCCTGACCCTAACACGTTTCCGTACCCTCACCTGTGCCCTAAACCTTGCACTTCCCTAACCCTAACCCTAGCACGGAACGGAAACCTACCATCAACCCTACAGGTTACCCTACGCCGTACCCTAATCCTTATCCGTACGCTGACAATGACCCGTGCGTCAGCACATACCCTGACCCTAACACGTTTCCGTACCCTCACCTGTGCCCTAAACCTTGCCGTTCCCTAAGCCTAACCCTAGGCCGGCACGGAATTCTACCACCAATCCTACACGTTACCCTACGCCGTACCCTAATCCTAATCCGTGCTCGGCATGTACCCTGACCCTAACACGTTTCCGTACCCTCACCTGTGCCCTAAACCTTGCAATTCCCTAACCCTAACCCTAGCCCGGAATGGAAACCTACCACCAACCCTACACTTTACCCTACGCCGTACCCTAATCCTAATCCGTACGCTGACACTGACCCGTGCGTCAGCACGTACCCTGACCCTAACATGTTTCCGTACACTCACCTGTGCCCTAAACCTTGCCGTTCCCTAACCCTAACCCTAGCCCGGAATGGAAACCTACCACCATCCCTACACCTTAGCCTACGCCGTACCCTAATCCTAATCTGTACGCTGACAATGACCCGTGCGTCAGCACATACCCTGATCCTAACACGTTTCCGTACCCTCACCTGTGCCCTAAACCTTGCCGTTCCCTAAGCCTAACCCTAGCCCGGCACGGAATCCTACCACCAATCCTACAGGTTACCCTACGCCATACCCTAATCCTAATCCATACGCTGACACTGACCCGTGCATCAGCAAGTACCCTGACCCTAACACGTTTCCGTACCCTCACCTGTGCCCTAAACCTTGCAGTTCCCTAACCCTAACCCTAGCCCGGAATGGAAACCTACCACCAACCCTACACCTTACCCTACGCCGTACCCTAATCCTAATCCGTACTCTGACACTGACCAGTGCGTCAGCACGTTCCCTGACCCTAACATGTTTCCGTACACTCACCTGTGCCCTAAACCTTGCCGTTCCCAACCCCTAACCCTAGCCCGGAACGGAAACCTACCACCATCCCTACACCTTACCCTACGCCGTACCCTAATCCTAATCTGTACGCTGACAATGACCCGTGCGTCAGCACATACCCTGACCCTAACACGTTTCCGTACCCTTACCTGTGCCCTAAACCTTGCCGTTCCCTAAGCCTAACCCTAGGCCGGCACGGAATTCTACCACCAACCCTACAGGTTACCCTACGCCGTACCCTAATCCTAACCCATGCGTCAGAATGTACCCTGAACCTAACACGTTTCCGTACCCTCACCTGTGCCCTAAACCTTGCAGTTCCCTAACACTAACCCTAGCCCGGAACGGAAACCTACCACCAACCCTACAGGTTACCCTATGCCATACCCTAATCCTAATCCGTACGCTGACACTGACCCGTGCATTAGCAAGTACCCTGAACCTAACACGTTTCCGTAACCTCACCTGTGCCCTAAACCTTGCCGTTCCCTAACCCTAACCCTAGCCCAAACGGAAACCTACCACCAACCCTACACCTTACCCTATGCCGTACTGTAATCCTAACCCTTGTGTCAGCAAGTACCCTGACCCTAACACGTTTCCGTACCCTCACCTGTGCCCTAAACCTTGCACTTACCTAACCCTAACCCTAGCCCGGAATGGAAACCTACCACCAACCCTACACCTTACCCTACGCCGTACCCTAATCCTAATCCGTACGCTGACACTGACCCGTGCGTCAGCACGTACCCTGACCCTAACATGTTTCCGTACACTCCCGTGTGCCCTAAACCCTGCCGTTCCCTAACCCTAAACCTAGCCCGGAACGGAAACCTACCACCATCCCTACACCTTAGCCTACGCCGTACCCTAATCCTAATCTGTACGCTGACAATGACCCGTGCGTCAGCACATACCCTAAACCTAACACGTTTCCGTACCGTCACCTGTGCCCTAAACCTTGCCGTTCCCTAACCCTAAACCTAGCCCAGAACGGAAACCTACCACCAACCCTACACCTTACCCTACTCCGTACCCTAATCCTAATCCGTACGCTGACACTGACCCGTGCGTCAGCAAGTACCCTGACCCTAACACGTTTCCGTACCCTCACCTGTGCCCTAAACCTTGCCGTTCCCTAAGACTAACTCTAGGCCAGCACGGAAACCTACCACCAACCCTACACGTTACCCTACGCCGTACCCTAATCCTAACCCGTGCGTCAGCTAGTACCCTGACCCTAACACGTTTCCGTACACTCACCTGTGCCCTAAACCTTGCAGTTCCCTAACCCTAACCCTAGCCCGGAATGGAAACCTACCACCAACCCTACACCTTGCCCTACGCCGTACCCTAATCCTAATCCGTACGCTGACACTGACCCGTGCTTCAGCACGTACCCTGACCCTAACATGTTTCCGTACACTCACGTGTGCCCTAAACCCTGCCATTCCCTAACCCTAACCCTAGCCCGGAACTGAAACCTACCACCATCCCTACACCTTAGCCTACGCCGTACCCTAATCCTAATCTGTACGCTGACAATGACCCGTGCGTCAGCACATACCCTGACCCTAACACGTTTCCGTACCCACACCTGTGCCCTAAACCTTGCCGTTCCCTAACCCTAACCCTAGCCCAAACGGAAACCTACCCCCAACCCTACACCTGACCCTACGCCGTACCCTAATCCTAATCCGTACGCTGACACTGACCTCTGCGTCAGCAAGTACCCTGACCCTAACACGTTTCCGTACCCTCACCTGTGCCCTAAACCTTGCCTTTCCCTAAGCCTAAGCCTAGGCCGGCCCAGAATCCTACCACCAAACCTACACATTACCCTACGCCGTACCCTAATCCTAACTCGTACGTCAGCACGTACCCTGACCCTAACACGTTTCCGTACCCTCACCTGTGCCCTAAACCTTGCACTTCCCTAACCCTAACCCTAGCACGGAACGGAAACCTACCATCAACCCTACAGGTTACCCTACGCCGTACCCTAATCCTTATCCGTACGCTGACACTGACCCGTGCATCAGCAAGTACCCTGACCCTAACACGTTTCCGTACCCACACCTGTGTCCTAAACCTTGCCGTTCCCTAACCCTAACCCTAGCCCAAACAGAAACCTACCACCAACCCCACACCTTACCCTACGCCGTACCCTAATCCTAATCTGTACGCAGACAATGACCCGTGCGTCAGCACGTACCCTGACCCTAACACGTTTCCGTACCCTCACCTGTGCCCTAAACCTTGCACTTCCCTAACCCTAACCCTAGCACGGAACGGAAACCTACCATCAACCCTACAGGTTACCCTACGCCGTACCCTAATCCTTATCCGTACGCTGACAATGACCCGTGCGTCAGCACATACCCTGACCCTAACACGTTTCCGTACCCTCACCTGTGCCCTAAACCTTGCCGTTCCCTAAGCCTAACCCTAGGCCGGCACGGAATTCTACCACCAATCCTACACGTTACCCTACGCCGTACCCTAATCCTAATCCGTGCTCGGCATGTACCCTGACCCTAACACGTTTCCGTACCCTCACCTGTGCCCTAAACCTTGCAATTCCCTAACCCTAACCCTAGCCCGGAATGGAAACCTACCACCAACCCTACACTTTACCCTACGCCGTACCCTAATCCTAATCCGTACGCTGACACTGACCCGTGCGTCAGCACGTACCCTGACCCTAACATGTTTCCGTACCCTCACCTGTGCCCTAAACCTTGCCGTTCCCTAACCCTAACCCTCGCCCGGAACGGAAACCTACCACCATCCCTACACCTTACCCTACGCCGTACCCTAATCCTAATCTGTACGCTGACAATGACCCGTGCGTCAGCACATACCCTGACCCTAACACATTTCTGTACCCTCACCTGTGCCCTAAACGTTGCCGTTCCCTAACCCTAAACCTAGCCCATTATGAAAACCTACCACCAACCCTACACCTTACCCTACGCCGTACCCTAATCCTAATCCATACGCTGACACTGACCCGTGCGTCAGCAAGTACCCTGACCCTAACACGTTTCCGTACCCTCACCTGTGCCCTAAACCTTGCCATTCCCTAAGACTAACTCTAGGCCGGCATGGAATCCTACCACCAACCCTACACGTTACCCTATGCCGTACCCTAATCCTAACCCGTGCGTCAGCTAGTACCCTGACCCTAACACGTTTCCGTACACTCACCTGTGCCCTAAACCTTGCAGTTCCCTAACACTAACCCTAGCCCGGAACGGAAACCTACCACCAACCCTACAGGTTACCCTACGCCATACCCTAATCCTAATCCGTACGCTGACACTGACCCGTGCATCAGCAAGTACCCTGAACCTAACACGTTTCGGTAACCTCACCTGTGCCCTAAACCTTGCCGTTCCCTAACCCAAACCCTAGCCCAAACGGAAACCTACCACCAACCCTACACCTTACCCTATGCCGTACTGTAATCCTAACCCTTGTGTCAGCAAGTACCCTGACCCTAACACGTTTCCGTACCCTCACCTGTGCCCTAAACCTTGCACTTACCTAACCCTAACCCTAGCCCGGAATGGAAACCTACCACCAACCCTACACCTTACCCTACGCCGTACCCTAATCCTAATCTGTACGCTGACAATGACCCGTGCGTCAGCACATACCCTGACCCTAACACGTTTCCGTACCCACACCTGTGCCCTAAACCTTGCCGTTCCCTAACCCTAACCCTAGCCCAAACGGAAAGCTACCCCCAACCCTACACCTTACCCTACGCCGTACCCTAATCCTAATCCGTACGCTGACACTGACCTCTGCGTCAGCAAGTACCCTGACCCTAACACGTTTCCGTACCCTCACCTGTGCCCTAAACCTTGCCTTTCCCTAAGCCTAAGCCTAGGCCGGCCCAGAATCCTACCACCAAACCTACACATTACCCTACGCCGTACCCTAATCCTAACTCGTACGTCAGCACGTACCCTGACCCTAACACGTTTCCGTACCCTCACCTGTGCCCTAAACCTTGCACTTCCCTAACCCTAACCCTAGCACGGAACGGAAACCTACCATCAACCCTACAGGTTACCCTACGCCGTACCCTAATCCTTATCCGTACGCTGACAATGACCCGTGCGTCAGCACATACCCTGACCCTAACACGTTTCCGTACCCTCACCTGTGCCCTAAACCTTGCCGTTCCCTAAGCCTAACCCTAGGCCGGCACGGAATTCTACCACCAATCCTACACGTTACCCTACGCCGTACCCTAATCCTAATCCGTGCTCGGCATGTACCCTGACCCTAACACGTTTCCGTACCCTCACCTGTGCCCTAAACCTTGCAATTCCCTAACCCTAACCCTAGCCCGGAATGGAAACCTACCACCAACCCTACACTTTACCCTACGCCGTACCCTAATCCTAATCCGTACGCTGACACTGACCCGTGCGTCAGCACGTACCCTGACCCTAACATGTTTCCGTACCCTCACCTGTGCCCTAAACCTTGCCGTTCCCTAACCCTAACCCTCGCCCGGAACGGAAACCTACCACCATCCCTACACCTTACCCTACGCCGTACCCTAATCCTAATCTGTACGCTGACAATGACCCGTGCGTCAGCACATACCCTGACCCTAACAAATTTCTGTACCCTCACATGTGCCCTAAACGTTGCCGTTCCCTAACCCTAAACCTAGCCCATTATGAAAACCTACCACCAACCCTACACCTTACCCTACGCCGTACCCTAATCCTAATCCATACGCTGACACTGACCCGTGCGTCAGCAAGTACCCTGACCCTAACACGTTTCCGTACCCTCACCTGTGCCCTAAACCTTGCCATTCCCTAAGACTAACTCTAGGCCGGCATGGAATCCTACCACCAACCCTACACGTTACCCTACGCCGTACCCTAATCCTAACCCGTGCGTCAGCTAGTACCCTGACCCTAACACGTTTCCGTACACTCACCTGTGCCCTAAACCTTGCAGTTCCCTAACACTAACCCTAGCCCGGAACGGAAACCTACCACCAACCCTACAGGTTACCCTACGCCATACCCTAATCCTAATCCGTATGCTGACAATGACCCGTGCATCAGCAAGTACCCTGAACCTAACACGTTTCCGTAACCTCACCTGTGCCCTAAACCTTGCCGTTCCCTAACCCTAACCCTAGCCCAAACGGAAACCTACCACCAACCCTACACCTTACCCTATGCCGTACTGTAATCCTAACCCTTGTGTCAGCAAGTACCCTGACCCTAACACGTTTCCGTACCCACACCTGTGCCCTAAACCTTGCACTTACCTAACCCTAACCCTAGCCCGGAATGGAAACCTACCACCAACCCTACACCTTACCCTACGCCGTACCCTAATCCTAATCCGTACGCTGACACTGACCTCTGCGTCAGCAAGTACCCTGACCCTAACACGTTTCCGTACCCTCACCTGTGCCCTAAACCTTGCCTTTCCCTAAGCCTAACCCTAGGCCGGCCCAGAATCCTACCACCAAACCTACACATTACCCTACGCCGTACCCTAATCCTAACTCGTACGTCAGCACGTACCCTGACCCTAACACGTTTCCGTACCCTCACCTGTGCCCTAAACCTTGCACTTCCCTAACCCTAACCCTAGCACGGAACGGAAACCTACCATCAACCCTACAGGTTACCCTACGCCGTACCCTAATGCTTATCCGTACGCTGACACTGACCCGTGCATCAGCAAGTACCCTGACCCTAACACGTTTCCGTACCCACACCTGTGTCCTAAACCTCGCCGTTCCCTAACCCTAACCCTAGCCCAAACAGAAACCTACCACCAACCCCACACCTTACCCTACGCCGTACCCTAATCCTAATCTGTACGCAGACAATGACCCGTGCGTCAGCACGTACCCTGACCCTAACACGTTTCCGTACCCTCACCTGTGCCCTAAACCTTGCACTTCCCTAACCCTAACCCTAGCACGGAACGGAAACCTACCATCAACCCTACAGGTTACCCTACGCCGTACCCTAATCCTTATCCGTACGCTGACAATGACCCGTGCGTCAGCACATACCCTGACCCTAACACGTTTCCGTACCCTCACCTGTGCCCTAAACCTTGCCGTTCCCTAAGCCTAACCCTAGGCCGGCACGGAATTCTACCACCAATCCTACACGTTACCCTACGCCGTACCCTAATCCTAATCCGTGCTCGGCATGTACCCTGACCCTAACACGTTTCCGTACCCTCACCTGTGCCCTAAACCTTGCAATTCCCTAACCCTAACCCTAGCCCGGAATGGAAACCTACCACCAACCCTACACTTTACCCTACGCCGTACCCTAATCCTAATCCGTACGCTGACACTGACCCGTGCGTCAGCACGTACCCTGACCCTAACATGTTTCCGTACCCTCACCTGTGCCCTAAACCTTGCCGTTCCCTAACCCTAACCCTCGCCCGGAACGGAAACCTACCACCATCCCTACACCTTACCCTACGCCGTACCCTAATCCTAATCTGTACGCTGACAATGACCCGTGCGTCAGCACATACCCTGACCCTAACACATTTCTGTACCCTCACCTGTGCCCTAAACGTTGCCGTTCCCTAACCCTAAACCTAGCCCATTATGAAAACCTACCACCAACCCTACACCTTACCCTACGCCGTAACCTAATCCTAATCCATACGCTGACACTGACCCGTGCGTCAGCAAGTACCCTGACCCTAACACGTTTCCGTACCCTCACCTGTGCCCTAAACCTTGCCATTCCCTAAGACTAACTCTAGGCCGGCATGGAATCCTACCACCAACCCTACACGTTACCCTACGCCGTACCCTAATCCTAACCCGTGCGTCAGCTAGTACCCTGACCCTAACACGTTTCCGTACACTCATCTGTGCCCTAAACCTTGCAGTTCCCTAACCCTAACCCAAGACCAAACGGAAACCTACCACCAACACTACACCTTACCCTACGCCATACCCTAATCCTAATCCGTACGCTGACACTGACCCGTGCGTCAGCAAGTACCCTGACGCTAACACGTTTCCGTACCCTCACCTGTGTCCTAAACCTTGCAGTTCCCTAACCCTAACCCTAGCGAGGAATGGAAACCTATCACAAAACCTACAACTTACCCTACGCCATACCCTAATCCTAATCCGTAGGCTGACACTGACCCGTGCCTCAGCACGTACCCTGACCCTAACATTTTTCCGTACACTCACCTGTGCCCTAAACCTTGCCGTTCCCTAACCCTAACCCTAGCCCTGAACGGAAACCTACCACCATCCCTACACCTTACCCTACGCCGTACCCTAATCCTAATCCATACGCTGACACTGACCCGTGCCTCAGCAAGTACCCTGACCCTAACACGTTTCCGTACCCTCACCTGTGCCCTAAACCTTGCCGTTCCCTAAGCCTAACCCTAGGGCGGCACAGAATCCTACCACCAACCCTACACGTTACCCTACGCCGTACCCTAATCCTAATCCGTACTCTGACACTGACCCTTGCGTCAGCAAGTACCCTGACCCTAACACGTTTCCATACCCTCACCTGTGTCCTAAACCTTGCCATTCCCAAACCCTAACCCTAACCGGAAACGGAAACCTACCACCATCCCTACACCTTACACTACACCGTACCCTAATCCTAATCCGTACGCTGACACTGACCCTTGCGTCAGCATGTACCTGACCCTAACACGTTTCCGTACCCTCACCTGTGCCCTAAACCTTGCAGTTCCCTAACCCTAACCCTAGCCCGGAACGGAATCCTACCACCAATCCTACAGTTTACCCTACGCCATACCCTAATCCTAATCCGTACGCTGACACTGACCCGTGCATCAGCAAGTACCCTGACCCTAACACGTTTCCGTACCCACACCTGTGTCCTAAACCTTGTCATTCCCTAACCCAAACCCTAGCCCAAACGGAAAACTACCACCAACCCTACACCTTACCCTAGGCCGTACCCTAATCCTAATCCATACGCTGACACTGACCCTTGCGTCAGCAAGTACCCTGACCCTAACACGTTTCCGTACCCTCACCTGTGTCCTAAACCTTGCCATTCCGAAACCCTAACCCTAGCGCGGAATGGAAACCTACCACAAAACCTACACCTTACCCTACGCCGTACCCTAATCCTAATCCGTACGTTGACACTGACCCGTGCGTCAGCACGTACCCTGAACCTAACATGTTTCCATACACTCACCTGTGCCCTAAACCTTGCTGTTCCCTAACGCTGACCCTAGCCCGGAACGGAAACCTACCACCATCCCTACACCTTACACTACGCCGTACCCTAATCCTAATCCGTACGCTGACAATGACCCGTGCGTCAGCATGTACACTGACCCTAACACGTTTCCGTACCCTCACCTGTGCCCTAAACCTAGCAGTTCCCTAACCCTAACCCTAGCCCGGAACGGAATCGTACCACCAATCCTACAGGATACCCTACGCCATACCCTAATCCTAATCCGTACGCTGACACTGACCCGTGCATCAGCAAGTACCCTGACCCTAACACGTTTCCGTACCCACACCTGTGTCCTAAACCTTGCCGTTCCCTAACCCTAACCCTAGCCCAAACGGAAACCTACCACCAACCCTACACGTTACCCTACGCTGTATCCTAATCCTAACCCGTGCGTCAGCATGTACCCTGACCCTAACACGTTTCCGTACCCTCACCTGTGCCCTAAACCTTGCAGTTCCCTAACCCTAACCCTAGCCCGGAACGGAAAGCTACCACCATCCCTACACCTTACCCTACGCCGTACCCTAATCCTAATCTGTACGCTGACAATGACCCGTGAGTCAGCACATACCCTGACCCTAACACGTTTCCGTACCCTCACCTGTGCCCTAAACCTTGACGTTCCCTAAGCCTAACCCTAGGCCTGCACGGAATTGTAACACCAACCCTACACGTTACCCTACGCCGTACCCTATTCCTAATCCGTGCGTCAGCATGTACCCTGACCCTAACACGTTTCCGTACCCTCACCTGTGCCGTAAACCTTGCAGTTCGCTAACCCTAACCCTAGCCCGGAATAGAAACCTACCACCCACCCTACACCATAACCTACACCGTACCCTAATCCTAATCCGTACGCTGACACTGACCCGTGCGTCAGCACGTACCCTGACCCTAACATGTTTCCGTACCCTCACCTGTGCCCTAAACCTTGCCGTTCCCTAACCCTAACCCTAGCCCGGAACGGAAACCTACCACCATTCCTACAACTTACCCTACGCTGTACCCTAATCCTAATCTGTACGCTGACAATCACCCTTGCGTCAGCACATAGCCTGACCCTAACACGTTTCCGTACCCTCACCTGTGCCCTAAACCTTGCCGTTCCCGAAGCCTAACCCTAGGCCGGCACGGAATCCTACCACCAACCCTACACGTTACCCTACGCCGTACCCTAATCCTAACCCGTGCGTCAGCATGTACCCTGACCCTAACACGTTTCCATACCCTCACCTGTGCCCTAAACCTTGCACTTCCCTAACCCTAACCCTAGCACGGAACGGAAACCTACCATCAACCCTACAGGTTACCCTACGCCGTACCCTAATCCTTATCCGTACGCTGACAATGACCCGTGCGTCAGCACATACCCTGACCCTAACACGTTTCCGTACCCTCACCTGTGCCCTAAACCTTGCCGTTCCCTAAGCCTAACCCTAGGCCGGCACGGAATTCTACCACCAATCCTACACGTTACCCTACGCCGTACCCTAATCCTAATCCGTGCTCGGCATGTACCCTGACCCTAACACGTTTCCGTACCCTCACCTGTGCCCTAAACCTTGCAATTCCCTAACCCTAACCCTAGCCCGGAATGGAAACCTACCACCAACCCTACACTTTACCCTACGCCGTACCCTAATCCTAATCCGTACGCTGACACTGACCCGTGCGTCAGCACGTACCCTGACCCTAACATGTTTCCGTACCCTCACCTGTGCCCTAAACCTTGCCGTTCCCTAACCCTAACCCTCGCCCGGAACGGAAACCTACCACCATCCCTACACCTTACCCTACGCCGTACCCTAATCCTAATCTGTACGCTGACAATGACCCGTGCGTCAGCACATACCCTGACCCTAACACATTTCTGTACCCTCACCTGTGCCCTAAACGTTGCCGTTCCCTAACCCTAAACCTAGCCCATTATGAAAACCTACCACCAACCCTACACCTTACCCTACGCCGTAACCTAATCCTAATCCATACGCTGACACTGACCCGTGCGTCAGCAAGTACCCTGACCCTAACACGTTTCCGTACCCTCACCTGTGCCCTAAACCTTGCCATTCCCTAAGACTAACTCTAGGCCGGCATGGAATCCTACCACCAACCCTACACGTTACCCTACGCCGTACCCTAATCCTAACCCGTGCGTCAGCTAGTACCCTGACCCTAACACGTTTCCGTACACTCACCTGTGCCCTAAACCTTGCAGTTCCCTAACACTAACCCTAGCCCGGAACGGAAACCTACCACCAACCCTACAGGTTACCCTACGCCATACCCTAATCCTAATCCGTATGCTGACAATGACCCGTGCATCAGCAAGTACCCTGAACCTAACACGTTTCCGTAACCTCACCTGTGCCCTAAACCTTGCCGTTCCCTAACCCTAACCCTAGCCCAAACGGAAACCTACCACCAACCCTACACCTTACCCTATGCCGTACTGTAATCCTAACCCTTGTGTCAGCAAGTACCCTGACCCTAACACGTTTCCGTACCCACACCTGTGCCCTAAAGCTTGCACTTACCTAACCCTAACCCTAGCCCGGAATGGAAACCTACCACCAACCCTACACCTTACCCTACGCCGTACCCTAATCCTAATCCGTACGCTGACACTGACCTCTGCGTCAGCAAGTACCCTGACCCTAACACGTTTCCGTACCCTCACCTGTGCCCTAAACCTTGCCTTTCCCTAAGCCTAACCCTAGGCCGGCCCAGAATCCTACCACCAAACCTACACATTACCCTACGCCGTACCCTAATCCTAACTCGTACGTCAGCACGTACCCTGACCCTAACACGTTTCCGTACCCTCACCTGTGCCCTAAACCTTGCACTTCCCTAACCCTAACCCTAGCACGGAACGGAAACCTACCATCAACCCTACAGGTTACCCTACGCCGTACCCTAATCCTTATCCGTACGCTGACACTGACCCGTGCATCAGCAAGTACCCTGACCCTAACACGTTTCCATACCCACACCTGTGTCCTAAACCTCGCCGTTCCCTAACCCTAACCCTAGCCCAAACAGAAACCTACCACCAACCCCACACCTTACCCTACGCCGTACCCTAATCCTAATCTGTACGCAGACAATGACCCGTGCGTCAGCACGTACCCTGACCCTAACACGTTTCCGTACCCTCACCTGTGCCCTAAACCTTGCACTTCCCTAACCCTAACCCTAGCACGGAACGGAAACCTACCATCAACCCTACAGGTTACCCTACGCCGTACCCTAATCCTTATCCGTACGCTGACAAAGACCCGTGCGTCAGCACATACCCTGACCCTAACACGTTTCCGTACCCTCACCTGTGCCCTAAACCTTGCCGTTCCCTAAGCCTAACCCTAGGCCGGCACGGAATTCTACCACCAATCCTACACGTTACCCTACGCCGTACCCTAATCCTAATCCGTGCTCGGCATGTACCCTGACCCTAACACGTTTCCGTACCCTCACCTGTGCCCTAAACCTTGCAATTCCCTAACCCTAACCCTAGCCCGGAATGGAAACCTACCACCAACCCTACACTTTACCCTACGCCGTACCCTAATCCTAATCCGTACGCTGACACTGACCCGTGCGTCAGCACGTACCCTGACCCTAACATGTTTCCGTACCCTCACCTGTGCCCTAAACCTTGCCGTTCCCTAACCCTAACCCTCGCCTGGAACGGAAACCTACCACCATCCCTACACCTTACCCTACGCCGTACCCTAATCCTAATCTGTACGCTGACAATGACCCGTGCGTCAGCACATACCCTGACCCTAACACATTTCTGTACCCTCACCTGTGCCCTAAACGTTGCCGTTCCCTAACCCTAAACCTAGCCCATTATGAAAACCTACCACCAACCCTACACCTTACCCTACGCCGTAACCTAATCCTAATCCATACGCTGACACTGACCCGTGCGTCAGCAAGTACCCTGACCCTAACACGTTTCCGTACCCTCACCTGTGCCCTAAACCTTGCCATTCCCTAAGACTAACTCTAGGCCGGCATGGAATCCTACCACCAACCCTACACGTTACCCTACGCCGTACCCTAATCCTAACCCGTGCGTCAGCTAGTACCCTGACCCTAACACGTTTCCGTACACTCATCTGTGCCCTAAACCTTGCAGTTCCCTAACCCTAACCCAAGCCCAAACGGAAACCTACCACCAACACTACACCTTACCCTACGCCATACCCTAATCCTAATCCGTACGCTGACACTGACCCGTGCGTCAGCAAGTACCCTGACGCTAACACGTTTCCGTACCCTCACCTGTGTCCTAAACCTTGCAGTTCCCTAACCCTAACCCTAGCGAGGAATGGAAACCTATCACAAAACCTACAACTTACCCTACGCCATACCCTAATCCTAATCCGTAGGCTGACACTGACCCGTGCCTCAGCACGTACCCTGACCCTAACATTTTTCCGTACACTCACCTGTGCCCTAAACCTTGCCGTTCCCTAACCCTAACCCTAGCCCTGAACGGAAACCTACCACCATCCCTACACCTTACCCTACGCCGTACCCTAATCCTAATCCATACGCTGACACTGACCCGTGCCTCAGCAAGTACCCTGACCCTAACACGTTTCCGTACCCTCACCTGTGCCCTAAACCTTGCCGTTCCCTAAGCCTAACCCTAGGGCGGCACAGAATCCTACCACCAACCCTACACGTTACCCTACGCCGTACCCTAATCCTAATCCGTACTCTGACACTGACCCTTGCGTCAGCAAGTACCCTGACCCTAACACGTTTCCATACCCTCACCTGTGTCCTAAACCTTGCCATTCCCAAACCCTAACCCTAACCGGAAACGGAAACCTACCACCATCCCTACACCTTACACTACACCGTACCCTAATCCTAATCCGTACGCTGACACTGACCCTTGCGTCAGCATGTACCTGACCCTAACACGTTTCCGTACCCTCACCTGTGCCCTAAACCTTGCAGTTCCCTAACCCTAACCCTAGCCCGGAACGGAATCCTACCACCAATCCTACAGTTTACCCTACGCCATACCCTAATCCTAATCCGTACGCTGACACTGACCCGTGCATCAGCAAGTACCCTGACCCTAACACGTTTCCGTACCCACACCTGTGTCCTAAACCTTGTCATTCCCTAACCCAAACCCTAGCCCAAACGGAAAACTACCACCAACCCTACACCTTACCCTAGGCCGTACCCTAATCCTAATCCATACGCTGACACTGACCCTTGCGTCAGCAAGTACCCTGACCCTAACACGTTTCCGTACCCTCACCTGTGTCCTAAACCTTGCCATTCCGAAACCCTAACCCTAGCGCGGAATGGAAACCTACCACAAAACCTACACCTTACCCTACGCCGTACCCTAATCCTAATCCGTACGTTGACACTGACCCGTGCGTCAGCACGTACCCTGAACCTAACATGTTTCCATACACTCACCTGTGCCCTAAACCTTGCTGTTCCCTAACGCTGACCCTAGCCCGGAACGGAAACCTACCACCATCCCTACACCTTACACTACGCCGTACCCTAATCCTAATCCGTACGCTGACAATGACCCGTGCGTCAGCATGTACACTGACCCTAACACGTTTCCGTACCCTCACCTGTGCCCTAAACCTAGCAGTTCCCTAACCCTAACCCTAGCCCGGAACGGAATCGTACCACCAATCCTACAGGATACCCTACGCCATACCCTAATCCTAATCCGTACGCTGACACTGACCCGTGCATCAGCAAGTACCCTGACCCTAACACGTTTCCGTACCCACACTTGTGTCCTAAACCTTGCCGTTCCCTAACCCTAACCCTAGCCCAAACGGAAACCTACCACCAACCCTACACGTTACCCTACGCTGTATCCTAATCCTAACCCGTGCGTCAGCATGTACCCTGACCCTAACACGTTTCCGTACCCTCACCTGTGCCCTAAACCTTGCAGTTCCCTAACCCTAACCCTAGCCCGGAACGGAAAGCTACCACCATCCCTACACCTTACCCTACGCCGTACCCTAATCCTAATCTGTACGCTGACAATGACCCGTGAGTCAGCACATACCCTGACCCTAACACGTTTCCGTACCCTCACCTGTGCCCTAAACCTTGACGTTCCCTAAGCCTAACCCTAGGCCTGCACGGAATTGTAACACCAACCCTACATGTTACCCTACGCCGTACCCTATTCCTAATCCGTGCGTCAGCATGTACCCTGACCCTAACACGTTTCCGTACCCTCACCTGTGCCGTAAACCTTGCAGTTCGCTAACCCTAACCCTAGCCCGGAATAGAAACCTACCACCCACCCTACACCATAACCTACACCGTACCCTAATCCTAATCCGTACGCTGACACTGACCCGTGCGTCAGCACGTACCCTGACCCTAACATGTTTCCGTACCCTCACCTGTGCCCTAAACCTTGCCGTTCCCTAACCCTAACCCTAGCCCGGAACGGAAACCTACCACCATTCCTACAACTTACCCTACGCTGTACCCTAATCCTAATCTGTACGCTGACAATCACCCTTGCGTCAGCACATAGCCTGACCCTAACACGTTTCCGTACCCTCACCTGTGCCCTAAACCTTGCCGTTCCCGAAGCCTAACCCTAGGCCGGCACGGAATCCTACCACCAACCCTACACGTTACCCTACGCCGTACCCTAATCCTAACCCGTGCGTCAGCATGTACCCTGACCCTAACACGTTTCCATACCCTCACCTGTGCCCTAAACCTTGCAGTTCCCTAACCCTAACCATAGCCCGGAATAGAAACCTACCACCAACCCTACACCTTACCCTACGCCATACCCTAATCCTAATCCGTATGCTGACACTGACCCGTGCGTCAGCACGTACCCTGACCCTAACATGTTTCCGTACACTCACCTGTGCCCTAAACCTTCCCGTTCCCTAACCCTAACCCTAGCCCGGAATGGAAACCTACCACCATCCCTACACCTTAGCCTACGCAGTACCCTAATCCTAATCTGTACGCTGACAATGACCCGTGCGTCAGCACATACCCTGACCCTAACACGTTTCCGTACCCTCACCTGTGCCCTAAACCTTGCCGTTCCCTAAGCCTAACCCTAGCCCGGCACGGAATCCTACCACCAATCCTACAGGTTACCCTACGCCATACCCTAATCCTAATCCGTACGCTGACACTGACCCGTGCATCAGCAAGTACCCTGACCCTAACACGTTTCCGTACCCTCACCTGTGCCCTAAACCTTGCCGTTCCCTAACCCTAACCCTAGCACGGAATGGAAACCTACCACCATCCCTACACCTTACCCTACGCCGTACCCTAATCCTAATCTGTACGCTGACAATGACCCGTGCGTCAGCACATACCCTGACCCTAACAAGTTTCCGTACCCTCACCTGTGCCCTAAACCTTGCTGTTCCCTAAGCGTAACCCTAGCCCAGCACGGAATTCTACCACCAACCCTACACGTTACCCTACGCCGTACCCTAATCCTAACCCGTGCGTCAGCATGTACCCTGACCCTAACACGTTTCCGTACCCTCACCTGTGCCCTAAACCTTGCAGTTCCCTAACCCTAACCCTAGCCCGGAATGGAAACCTACCACCAACCCTACACCTTACCCTACGCCGTACCCTAATCCTAATCCGTACTCTGACACTGACCAGTGCGTCAGCACGTTCCCTGACCCTAACATGTTTCCGTACACTCACCTGTGCCCTAAACCTTGCCATTCCCAACCCCTAACCCTAGCCCGGAACGGAAACCTACCACCATCCCTACACCTTACCCTACGCCGTACCCTAATCCTAATCTGTACGCTGACAATGACCCGTGCGTCAGCACATACCCTGACCCTAACACGTTTCCGTACCCTTACCTGTGCCCTAAACCTTGCCGTTCCCTAAGCCTAACCCTAGGCCGGCACGGAATTCTACCACCAACCCTACAGGTTACCCTACGCCGTACCCTAATCCTAACCCATGCGTCAGAATGTACCCTGAACCTAACACGTTTCCGTACCCTCACCTGTGCCCTAAACCTTGCAGTTCCCTAACACTAACCCTAGCCCGGAACGGAAACCTACCACCAACCCTACAGGTTACCCTATGCCATACCCTAATCCTAATCCGTACGCTGACACTGACCCGTGCATCAGCAAGTACCCTGAACCTAACACGTTTCCGTAACCTCACCTGTGCCCTAAACCTTGCCGTTCCCTAACCCTAACCCTAGCCCAAACGGAAACCTACCACCAACCCTACACCTTACCCTATGCCGTACTGTAATCCTAACCCTTGTGTCAGCAAGTACCCTGACCCTAACACGTTTCCGTACCCTCACCTGTGCCCTAAACCTTGCACTTACCTAACCCTAACCCTAGCCCGGAATGGAAACCTACCACCAACCCTACACCTTACCCTACGCCGTACCCTAATCCTAATCCGTACGCTGACACTGACCCGTGCGTCAGCACGTACCCTGACCCTAACATGTTTCCGTGCACTCACGTGTGCCCTAAACCCTGCCGTTCCCTAACCCTAAACCTAGCCCGGAACGGAAACCTACCACCAACCCTACACCTTACCCTACTCCGTACCCTAATCCTAATCCGTACGCTGACACTGACCCGTGCGTCAGCAAGTACCCTGACCCTAACACGTTTCCGTACCCTCACCTGTGCCCTAAACCTTGCCGTTCCCTAAGACTAACTCTAGGCCAGCACGGAAACCTACCACCAACCCTACACGTTACCCTACGCCGTACCCTAATCCTAACCCGTGCGTCAGCTAGTACCCTGACCCTAACACGTTTCCGTACACTCACCTGTGCCCTAAACCTTGCAGTTCCCTAACCCTAACCCTAGCCCGAAATGGAAACCTACCACCAACCCTACACCTTGCCCTACGCCGTACCCTAATCCTAATCCGTACGCTGACACTGACCCGTGCTTCAGCACGTACCCTGACCCTAACATGTTTCCGTACACTCACGTGTGCCCTAAACCCTGCCATTCCCTAACCCTAACCCTAGCCCGGAACTGAAACCTACCACCATCCCTACACCTTAGCCTACGCCGTACCCTAATCCTAATCTGTACGCTGACAATGACCCGTGCGTCAGCACATACCCTGACCCTAGCACGTTTCCGTACCCTCACCTGTGCCCTAAACCTTGCCGTTCCCTAACCCTAACCCTAGCCCAAACGGAAACCTACCCCCAACCCTACACCTTACCCTACGCCGTACCCTAATCCTAATCCGTACGCTGACACTGACCTCTGCGTCAGCAAGTACCCTGACCCTAACACGTTTCCGTACCCTCACCTGTGCCCTAAACCTTGCCTTTCCCTAAGCCTAAGCCTAGGCCGGCCCAGAATCCTACCACCAAACCTACACATTACCCTACGCCGTACCCTAATCCTAACTCGTACGTCAGCACGTACCCTGACCCTAACACGTTTCCGTACCCTCACCTGTGCCCTAAACCTTGCACTTCCCTAACCCTAACCCTAGCACGGAACGGAAACCTACCATCAACCCTACAGGTTACCCTACGCCGTACCCTAATCCTTATCCGTACGCTGACACTGACCCGTGCAACAGCAAGTACCCTGACCCTAACACGTTTCCGTACCCTCACCTGTGCCCTAAACCTTGCCGTTCCCTAAGCCTAACCCTAGGCCGGCACGGAATCCTACCACCAACCCTACACGTTACCCTACGCCGTACCCTAAACGTAACCCATGCGTCAGCATGTACCCTGACCCTAACACGTTTCCGTATCCTCACCTGTGCCCTAAATCTTGCAGTTACCTAACCCTAACCCTAGCCCGGAATGGAAACCTACCACCAACCCTACACCTTACCCTACGCCGTACCCTAATCCTAATCCGTACGCTGACACTGACCCGTGCGTCAGCACGTACCCTGACCCTAACATGTTTCCGTACACTCACCTGTGCCCTAAACCTTGCCGTTCCCTAACCCTAACCCTAGCCCGGAACGGAAACCTACCACCATCCCTACACCTTACCCTACGCCGTAACCTAATCCTAATCTGTACGCTGACAATGACCCGTGCGTCAGCACATACCCTGACCCTAACACGTTTCCGTACCCTCACCTGTGCCATAAACCTTGCCGTTCCCTAAGCCTAACCCTAGGCCGGCACAGAATCCTACCACCAACCCTACACGTTACCCTACGCCGTACCCTAATCCTAACCCGTGCGTCAGCATTTTCCCTGACCCTAACACGTTTCTGTACCCTCACCTGTGCCCTAAAACATGCAGTTCCCTAACCCTAACCCTAGCCCAGAATGGAAACCTACCACCAACCCTACACGTTACCCTATGCCGTACCCTAATCCTAATCCATACGCTGACACTGACCCGTGCGTCAGCAAGTACCCTGACCCTAACTCGTTTCCGTAACCACACCTGTGTCCTAAACCTTGCCGTTCCCTAACCATAACCCTAGCCCAAACGGAAACCTACCACCAACCCTACACCTTACCCTACGCCGTACCCTAATCCTAATCCGTACGCTGACACTGACCCGTGCGTCAGCAAGTACCCTGATCCTAACACGTTTCCGTACCATCACCTGTGTCCTAATCCTTGCCGTTCCCTAACGCTAACCCTAGCGCACAATGGAAACCTACCACAAAACCTACACCTTTCCCTACACCGTACCCTAATCCTAATCTGTACGCTGACACTGACCCGTACGTCAGCACGTACCCTGACCCTAACATGTTTCCGTACACTCACCTGTGCCCTAAACCTTGCCGTTCCCTAACCCAAGCCCTAGCCCAGAACGGAAACCTACCACCATCCCTACACCTTACCCTACGCCGTACCCTAATCCTAATCTGTACGCTGACACCGACCCGTGCGTCAGCATGTACCCTGACCCTAACATGTTTCTTTACACTCACCTGTGCCCTAAACCTTGCCGTTCCCTAACCCTAACCCTAGCCCAGAACGGAAACCTACCACCATCCCTACACCTTACCCTACGCCGTACCCTAATCCTAATCTGTACGCTGACAATGACCCGTGCATCAGCACATACCCTGACCCTAACACGTTTCCGTACCCTCACCTGTGCCCTAAACGTTGCCGTTCCCTAAGCCTAACCCTAGGCCGGCACAGAATCCTACCACCAACCCTACACGTTACCCTACGCCGTACCCTAATCCTAACCCGTGCGTCAGCATGTACCCTGACCCTAACACGTTTCCGTACCCTCACCTGTGCCCTAAACCTTGCAGTTCCCTAACCCTAACCCTAGCCCGGAACGGAAACCTACCACCAACCCTACTCCTTACCCTACACCGTACCCTAATCCTAATCCGTACGCTGACACTGACCCGTGCGTCAGCAACTACCCTGACCCCAACACGTTTCCGTACCCACACCTCTGTCCTAAACCTTGCCGTTCCCTAACCCTAACCCTAGCCCAAACGGAAACCTACCACCAACCCTACACCTTACCCTACGCCGTACCCTAATCCTAATCCGTACGCTGACACTGACCCGTGCGTCAGCAAGTACCCTGACCCTAACACGTTTCCGTACCCTCACCTGTGTCCTAAACCTTGCCGTTCCCTAACCCTAACCCTAGCGCGGAATGGAAACCTACCACAAAACCTACACCTTACCCTATGCCGTACCCTACTCCTGCCCCGTACGCTGGCACTGACTCGTGCGTCAGCACGTAGCCTGACCCTCCCACGTTTCCGTACCCTCACCTGTGCCCTAAGCCTTGCCGTTCCCTAAACCTAAACCTAGCCCGGAACACAAACCCACCACCAGCCCTACACCTTACCCTACGCCGTACCCTACTCCTGGCCCGTAGGCTGGCACTGACCCGTGCGTCAGCACATAGCCTGACTCTCCCACGTTTCCCTACCCGCAACTGTGCCCTAAGCCTTGCCGTTCCCTAACCCTAACCCTAGCCTGGAACGGACCCCACCACCAGCCCTACACCTTACCCAACGCCGTACCCTACTCCTGGCCCTTACGCTGGCACTGACACGTGCGTCAGCACGTAGCCTAACACTCCCACGTTTCCGGACGCTCACCTGTGCCCTAAGCCTTGCCGTTCCCTAACCCTAACCCTAGCCCGGAATGGAAACCCACCACCAGCCCTACACCTTACCCTACGCCGTACCCTAGTCCTGGCCCGTACGCTGGCACTGACCCGTACTGGGGCTCGGGCTAGGACTGGGGCTGTGGCTGGGGCTCGGGCTAGGGCCGGGCCTGGGGCTTGGTCTACAGCTGGGGCTTGGGCTGTGACTAGGCCTAGGGCTAGGCCGTTTGTTAAGAATAGTGTCAAGGTCTTAGTTAGTGTCACAGTCAGGGCCTTAGGTTTAGCATCAGAGCTTTTGTTAGGTATAATGACAGGGCCTGAGTTAGTAGTAGTGTCAAGGCCTGAGTTAAGGACACTGTCAGGGCAAGGCCTAGGAGGAGCACAAAGGCCTCTATAAGATCAGCATCAAGTGATGGGGTTCGGCCTGGGATGGGGCTAGAACTGGGGCTAGGGCTAGGTCTGGGGCTGGGGCTGGGGCTGGGGCTGGGGCTGGAGCTGGGGCTGGAGCTAGGGCTAGGGCTGGGGCTAGGGCTGGGGCTAGGGCTGGGCCTGGGGCTGGGGCTAGGTTTAGGACTAGGCCCTTAGATAGGTAGAGGGTCAAGGCCTAACTTAAGGACAGTGTCAGGGCAAGGCCTAGGAGTAGCATAAGGGCCTTTGTAGGATAAGCATCAGAGGCTGGGGCTCGGGATGGGGATGGGGCTGGGACTGGGGCTGGTGCTGGGGCTTGGGTTCGGGCTGGGGATGGGCCTGGCTCTGGGGCTGGGGATAGGGCTGGGGATGGGACTAGGGCTAGGGCTGGGGCTGGGGCTGGGGCTGGGGCTGGGGTGGGGCTGGGACTGGGGCTAAGTCTAAGGCTAGGGCTGCGGCTAGGGCTGGGGCTGGGGCTAGGTTTATGGCTAGGGCCTTAGTTAGGAATAGGGTCAAGGCCTTACTTAAGGACAGAGTCAGGGTAAGGCCTACGAGGAGCACAAAGGCCTCTATAGGATCAGCATCAGGGGATGGGGCTGCGGCTGGGGCTGGACCTGGGGCCTTAGTTAGAAATAGTGTCAAGGCCTAAGTTACCACATTGTCAGGGGAAGGCCTAGGAGGATCGCAAGGGCCTCTATAGGATCAGGGTAAGGGGCTAGGGCTGGGGCTGGGGCTGCGGCAAGGGATAGGGTTGGGGCTGGGTCTTGGGTTCGAGCTGGGGATGAGGCTGGGGCTGGGGCTGGGGCTGAGACTGGGGCTAGGGATAGGGCTAGGTCTGCAGCTGGTGCTGGGGCTGGGGCTGGGGCTGGGACTGGGGCTAGGGCAAAGGCTACGGCTGCGGCTAGGGCTGGGGCTGTGGCTGGGGCTAGGTTTAGGGCTAGGCCCTTAGTTGGGTATAGGGTAAAGGCCTTACTTAAGGACAGTGTCAGGGCAAGGCCTAGGAGGAGCACAAAGGCCTATATAGGATCAGCATCAGGGGATGGGGCTGCGACTGGGTCTGGACCTGGGGCCTTAGTTAGAAATAGTGTCAAGGCCTTAGTCACCACATTGTCAGGGGAAGGCCTAGGAGGATCGCAAGGGCCTCTATAGGATCAGCATAAGGGGCTAGGGCTGGGGCTGGGGATGGGGCTGTGGTTGGGGCTAGGGCTGGGACTACTGCTGCGGCTACGGATAGGGCTGGGGCTGGGGCTTGGGGTGGAGCTGGGGCTGGGGCTGGGGCTGGGGCTAGGTTTAGGGCTAGGGCCTTAGTTACGAATAGGGTCAAGGCCTTGCTTAAGGAATGTGTCAGGGCAAGGCCTAGGAGGAGCATAAAGGCCTCTATAGGATCAGCATCAGGGGCTGGGGCTGCGGCTGGGGATAGACCTGGGGCCTCAGTTAGAAATAGTGTCAAGGCCTTAGTTACCACATTGTCAGGGGAAGGCCTAGGAGGATCGTAAGGGCCTCTATAGGATCAGCATAAGGGGCTGGGGCTGGGGCTGGGGCTGAGGCTGGGGCTGGGGCTGGAGCTGGGGCTGGGGCTAAGGCTAGGGCTGGGGCTGGGCCTAGTGCTGGGGCTGGGGCTGGGGCTGGGGCTAGGTTTAGGGCTAGGCCCTTAGTTGGGTATAGGGTCAAGGCCTTACTTAAGGACAGTGTCAGGGCAAGGCCTAGGAGGAGCAAAAAGTTCTATATAGGATCAGCATCAGGGGATGGGGCTGCGGCTGGGGCTGGACCTGGGGCCTTAGTTAGAAATAGTGTCAAGGCCTTAGTTACCACATTGTCAGGGGAAGGCCTAGGAGGATCACAAGGGCCTCTATAGCATCAACATAAGGGGCTACGGCTGGGGATGGGGCTGGGGCGGGGGTTGGGGCTAGGGCTTGGACTGCGGCTGTGGCTAGGGATAGGCCTAGGGCTGGGGTTTGGGCTCGGGCTGGGGCTGGGGCTGGTCTGGGGCTGGGGCTAGGGCTGGAGCTCGGGCTAGTGCTGGGGCTGAGGCTAGTGCTGGGACTGGGGCTGGGGCTGGGGCTAGGGCTGGGGCTGGGGCTAGGGCTGGGTTTGCGGCTACGGCTACAGCTGGGGCTAGGGATCGGGATAGGGCTGGGGCCTTAGATAGTGTCACTGTCAGGGCCTTAGTTAGGTTTAGCATCAGAGCTTTCCTTAGGTATAATGACAGGGCCTGAGTTAATAGTAGTGTCAAGGCCTGAGTTAAGGACAGTGTCAGGGCAAGGCCTATGAGAAGCATAAGGGCCTCTGTAGGATCAGCATCAGGGGCTAGGGTTGGGCCAGGGGCTGGGGCTAGGGCTGGGGCTGGGGCTGGGGCTGGGTCTGAGGCTAAGGCTAGGGCTGGGTCTGGGCCTAGTGCTGGGGCTGGGGCTGGGGCTGGGGCTAGGTTTAGGACTAGGCCCTTAGTTGGGTATAGGGTCAAGGCCTTACTTAAGGACAGTGTCAGGGCAAGGCCTAGGAGGAGCACAAAGGCCTATATAGGATCAGCATCAGGGGATGGGGCTGCGGCTGGGGCTGGACCTGGGGCTTTAGTTAGAAATAGTGTCAAGGCCTTAGTTACCACATTGTCAGTGGAAGGCCTAGGAGGATCGCAAGGGCCTCTATAGCATCAGCATAAGGGGCTGGGGCTGGGGCGGGGGTTGGGGCTAGGGCTGGGACTGCGGCTGTGGCTAGGGATAGGTCTGGGGCTGGGGTTTGGGCTCGGGCTGGGACTGGGGCTAGGTTTGGGGCTGGGGCTAGGGCTGGGGCTGGGGCTAGTGCTGGGGCTGGGGCTAGTGCTGGGGCTGGGGCTAGGGCTGGGGCTGGGGCTAGGGCTGGGGTTGGGGCTACGGCTGCAGCTGGGGCTAGGGGTCGGGATAGGGCTGGGGCCTTAGATAGTGTCACTGTCAGGGCCTTAGTTACGTTTAGCATCACAGCTTTCCTTAGGTATAATGACAGGGCCTGAGTTAGTAGTAGTGTCAAGGCCTGAGTTAAGGACAGTGTCAGGGCAAGGCCTAGGAGGAGCATAAGGGCCTCTGTAGGATCAGCATCAGGGGCTAGGGTTGGGCCAGGGGCTGGGGCTGGGGCTGGGGCTAGGGCTAGGGCTGGGGCTGGGGCTGGGGCTAGTGCTGGGGCTGGGGCTGGGGCTGGGGCTGGACCTGGGGCCTTAGTTAGAAATAGTGTCAAGGCCTTAGTTACCACATTGTCAGGGGAAGGCCTAGGAGGATCGCAAGGGCCTCTATAGGATCAGCATAAGGGGCTAGGGCTGGGGCAGGGGCGGGGGTTAGGGCTAGGGCTGGGACTGCGGCTGTGGCTAGGGATAGGGCTGGGGCTGGGGCTTGGGCTCGAGCTGGGGCTGGGGCTAGGGCTGGGGCTGGGGCTAGGGCTGGGGCTGGGGCTGGGGCTAGGGCTGGGGCTGGACCTGGGGCTAGACCTGGGGCTAGGGCTGGGGCTGGGTCTGGGGCTGGGGCTGGGGCTAGGGCTAGGACTGGGGCTGGGGCTGGGGCTAGGTTTAGGGCTAGGCCCTTAGTTAGGTATAGGGTCAAGGCCTTACTTAGGGACAGTGTCAGGGCAAGGCCTAGGAGGAGCACAAAGGCCTATATAGGATCAGCATCAGGGGATGGGGCTGCGACTGGGTCTGGACCTGGGGCCTTATTTAGAAATAGTGTCAAGGCCTTAGTTACCACATTGTCAGGGGAAGGCCTAGGAGGATCGCAAGGGCCTCTATAGGATCAGCATAAGGGGCTAGGGCTGGGACTGGGGATGGGGCTGTGGTTGGGGTTAGGGCTGGGACTACTGCTGCGGCTACGGATAGGGCTGGGGCTGGGGCTTGGGCTGGAGTTGGGGCTGGGGCTGGGGCTAGGTTTAGGGCTAGGGCCTTAGTTGGGTATAGGGTCAAGGCCTTACTTAAGGAATGTGTCAGGGCAAGGCCTAGGAGGAGCATAAAGGCCTCTATAGGATCAGCATCAGGGGCTGGGGCTGCGGCTGGGGATGGACCTGGGGCCTTAGTTAGAAATAGTGTCAAGGCCTTAGTTACCACATTGTCAGAGGAAGGCCTAGGAGGATCGCAAGGGCCTCTATAGGATCAGCATAAGGGGCTGGGGCTGGGGCTGGGGCTAGGGCTGGGGCTGGGGCTACGGCTGCAGCTGGGGCTAGGGGTCGGGATAGGGCTGGGGCCTTAGTTAGTGTCACTGTCAGGGCCTTAGTTAGGTTTAGCATCAGAGCTTTCGTTAGGTGTAATGTCAGGGCCTGAGTTAGTAGTAGTGTCAAGGCCTGAGTTAAGGACAGTGTCAGGGCAAGGCCTAGGAGGAGCATAAGGGCCTCTGTAGGATCAGCATCGGGGGCTAGGTTTGGGCCAGGGGCTGGGGCTGGGGCTGGGGCTGGGGTTAGGGCTGGGGCTGGGGCTGGGGCTGGGGCTGGGGCTAAGACTAGGGCTGGGTCTGGGCCTAGTGCTGGGGCTGGGGCTGGGGCTGGGGCTAGGCCTGGGCCTGGGGCTGGGGCTGGAGCTGGGGCTGAGGCTAAAGCTAGGGCTGGGTCTGGGGCTAGTGCTGGGGCTGGGACTGGGGCTAGGGCTAGGGCTAGGGCTGGGGCTGGGGCTGGGGCTTGGGCTTGGCCTGGGGCTGGAGCTAGGGCTAGGTCTGGGGCTGGGGCTGGGGCTTGGGCTGGGGCTGGGGCTGGAGCTGGGGCTGAGGCTAAGGCTAGGGCTGGGTCTGGGCCTAGTGCTGGGGCTGGGGCTGGGGCTGGGGCTAGGTTTAGGGCTAGGCCCTTAGTTGGGTATAGGGTAAAGGCCTTACTTAAGGACAGTGTCAGGGCAAGGCCTAGGAGGAGCACAAAGGCCTATATAGGATCAGCATCAGGTGATGGGGCTGCGACTGGGTCTGGACCTGGGGCCTTAGTTAGAAATAGTGTCAAGGCCTTAGTTACCACATTGTCAGGGGAAGGCCTAGGAGGATCGCAAGGGCCTCTATAGGATCAGCATAAGGGGCTAGGGCTGGGGCTGGGGATGGGGCTGTGGTTGGGGCTAGGGCTGGGACTACTGCTGCGGCTACGGATAGGGCTGGGGCTGGGGCTTGGGCTGGAGCTGGGGCTGGGGCTGGGGCTAGGTTTAGGGCTAGGGCCTTAGTTACGAATAGGGTCAAGGCCTTGCTTAAGGAATGTGTCAGGGCAAGGCCTAGGAGGAGCATAAAGGCCTCTATAGGATCAGCATCAGGGGCTGGGGCTGCGGCTGGGGATGGACCTGGGGCCTTAGTTAGAAATAGTGTCAAGGCCTTAGTTACCACATTGTCAGGGGAAGGCCTAGGAGGATCGCAAGGGCCTCTATAGGATCAGCATAAGGGGCTGGGGCTGGGGCTGGGGCTGGGGCTGGGGCTGGAGCTGGGGCTGGGGTTGGGGCTAAGGCTAGGGCTGGGTCTGGGCCTAGTGCTGGGGCTGGGGCTGGGGCTGGGGCTAGGTTTAGGGCTAGGCCCTTATTTGGGTATAGGGTCAAGGCCTTACTTAAGGACAGTGTCAGGGCAAGGCCTAGGAGGAGCACAAAGGCCTATATAGGATCAGCATCAGGGGATGGGGCTGCGGCTGGGGCTGGACCTGGGGCCTTAGTTAGAAATAGTGTCAAGGCCTTAGTTACCACATTGTCAGGGGAAGGCCTTGGAGGATCACAAGGGCCTCTATAGCATCAGCATAAGGGGCTGGGGCTGGGGCGGGGGTTGGGGCTAGGGCTGGGACTGCGGCTGTGGCTAGGGATAGGTCTGGGGCTGGGGTTTGGGCTCGGGTTGGGGCTGGGGCTAGGTCTGGGGCTGGGGCTAGGGCTGGGGCTCGGGCTAGTGCTGGGGCTGGGGCTAGTGCTGGGGCTGGGGCTGGGGCTGGGGCTAGGCCTGGGGCTGGGGCTAGGGCTGGGGTTGGGGCTACGGCTGGGGTTGGGGCTACGGCTGCAGCTGGGGCTAGGGGTCGGGATAGGGCTGGGGCCTTAGATAGTGTCACTGTCAGGGCCTTAGTTAGGTTTAGCATCAGAGCTTTCCTTAGGTATAATGACAGGGCCTGAGTTAGTAGTAGTGTCAAGGCCTGAGTTAAGGACAGTGTCAGGGCAAGGCCTAGGAGGAGCACAAAGGCCTATATAGGATCAGCATCAGGGGATGGGGCTGCGACTGGGTCTGGACCTGGGGCCTTATTTAGAAATAGTGTCAAGGCCTTAGTTACCACATTGTCAGGGGAAGGCCTAGGAGGATCATAAGGGCCTCTATAGGATCAGCATCAGGGGCTAGGGCTGGGGCTGGGGCTGGGGCTGGGGTTGGGGCTGTGGTTGGGGCTAGGGCTGGGACTACTGCTGCGGCTACGGATAGGGCTGGGGCTGGGGCTTGGGCTGGAGTTGGGGCTGGGGCTGGGGCTAGGTTTAGGGCTAGGGCCTTAGTTGGGTATAGGGTCAAGGCCTTACTTAAGGAATGTGTCAGGGCAAGGCCTAGGAGGAGCATAAAGGCCTCTATAGGATCAGCATCAGGGGCTGGGGCTGCGGCTGGGGATGGACCTGGGGCCTTAGTTAGAAATAGTGTCAAGGCCTTAGTTACCACATTGTCAGGGGAAGGCCTAGGAGGATCGCAAGGGCCTCTATAGGATCAGCATAAGGGGCTGGGGCTGGGGCTGGGGCTAGGGCTGGGGCTGGGGCTACGGCTGCAGCTGGGGCTAGGGGTCGGGCTAGGGCTGGGGCCTTAGTTAGTGTCACTGTCAGGGCCTTAGTTAGGTTTAGCATCAGAGCTTTCGTTAGGTGTAATGTCAGGGCCTGAGTTAGTAGTAGTGTCAAGGCCTGAGTTAAGGACAGTGTCAGGGCAAGGCCTAGGAGGAGCATAAGGGTCTCTGTAGGATCAGCATCAGGGGCTAGGTTTGGGCCAGGGGCTGGGGCTGGGGCTGGGGCTGGGGTTAGGGCTAGGGCTGGGGCTGGGGCTGGGGCTGGGGCTGGGGCTAAGGCTAGGGCTGGGTCTGGGCCTAGTGCTGGGGCTGGGGCTGGGGCTGGGGCTAGGCCTGGGCCTGGGGCTAGGGCTGGAGCTGGGGCTGAGGCTAAGCCTAGGGCTAGGTCTGGGGCTAGGTCTGGGGCTGGGGCTGGGTCTGGGGCTGGGGCTGGGGTTGGGACTGTGGCTAGGGCTTGGGCTAGGGCTGGGGCTGGGGCTGGGACTGGAGCTGGAGCTAAGGCTAAGGGTAGGGTTGGTCCTGGGGCTAGTGCTGGGGCTGGGGCTGGGACTGGGGCTAGGGTTAGGACTGGGGTTGGGGCTGGGGCTGGGGCTGGGGCTGGGGCTGGGACTGGGGCTGGGACTGGGCCTGGGGCTGGGGCTGGGGCTGGGGCTGGGGCTGGGGCTGGGACTGGGGCTAGTGCTGGGGCTGGGGATGGGGTTGGGGATGGGACTGCGGCTAGGGCTGGGGCTAGGGCTGGGGCTGGGGCTCGTGCTGGGGCTGGGGATGGGGCTGGGGCTCGTGCTGGGGCTGGGGATGGGGCCGGGGCTGGTACTGGGGCTTGGGCTAGGACTGGGGCTGGGGCTGGGGCTGGAGCTGGAGCTGAGACTAAGGCTAGGGCTGGGGCTGGGGCTAGTGATGGGGCTGGGGCTGGGGCTGGGGCTGGGACTGGGGCAAGGGCTAGGGCTGGGGCTGGGGCTGGGGCTGGGACTGTGGCTAGGGCTGGGGCTAGGGCTGGGGCTGGGGCTGGGGCTGGGGCTGGGGCTAGTGCTGGGGCTGGGGCTGGTCCCGGGGCTGGGAATGGGGCAAGGGCTAGGGCTGGGGCTGTGGCTAGGGCTGGGGCTAGGGCTGGGTCTGGTGCTAGTGCTGTGGCTGGGGCTGTGGCTGGGGCTGGGCCTGGGGCTAGTGGTGGGGCTGGGGCTGGGGCCGGGGCAGGGACTGGGGCTAGGGCTAGGGCTGGGGCTGGGGCTGGGCCTGGGGCTGGGGCTGGGGCTGGAGCTGGGGCTGAGGCTATAGCTACGGCTGGGTCTGGGGCTAGTGCTGGGGCTGGGGCTGGGACTGGGGCTAGGGCTGGGGCTGGGACTGGGTCTAGGGCTAAGACTGGGGCTGGGGCTGGGGCTGGGGCTGGGGCTGTTACTGGGGCTAGGGCTAGGACTGGGGCTGGGGCTGGGGCTGGGGTTGGGGCTGGGGCTGGGACTGGGGCTGGGGCTGGGGCTGGGGCTGGTGTTGGGGCTGGGACTGGGGCTGGGGCTGGGGCTGGGGCTGAGGCTAAGGCTAGGGCTGGGGCTGGGGTTAGTGCTGGAGCTGGGGCTGGGGCCGGGGCTGGGACTGGGGCTAGGGCTAGGGCTGGGTCTGGGGTTGGGGCTGGGACTGTGGCTAGGGCTGGGGTTAGGGCTGGGGCTGGGGCTAGTGGTGGGGCTGGGGCTGGGGCCGGGGCTGGGACTGGGGCAAGGGCTAGGGCTGGGCCTGGGGCTGGGGCTGGGGCTGGGGCTAGGGCTGGGTCTGGTGCTAGTGCTGGGGCTGGGGCTGGGGCTGGGACTGCGGCTAGGGCTGGGGCTAGGGCTGGGGCTAGTGCTAGGGCTGGGGCTGGGACTGGGGCTAGGGTTAGGACTGGGGTTGGGGCTGGGGCTGGGGCTGGGGCTGGGGCTGGGGCTGGGACTGGGGCTGGGACTGGGCCTGGGGCTGGGGCTGGGGCTGGGGCTGGGGCTGGGACTGGGGCTGGGGCTGGGGCTGGGGCTGGGACTGGGGCTAGTGCTGGGGCTGGGGCTGGGGCTGGGGCTAGGCCTGGGCCTGGGGCTGGGGCTGGAGCTGGGGCTGAGGCTAAGCCTAGGGCTAGGTCTGGGGCTAGGTCTGGGGCTGGGGCTGGGGCTGGGGCTGGGGCTGGGACTGTGGCTAGGGCTTGGGCTAGGGCTGGGGCTGGGGCTGGGACTGGAGCTGGAGCTAAGGCTAAGGGTAGGGCTGGTCCTGGGGCTAGTGCTGGGGCTGGGGCTGGGACTGGGGCTAGGGTTAGGACTGGGGTTGGGGCTGGGGCTGGGGCTGGGGCTGGGGCTGGGGCTGGGACTGGGCCTGGGGCTGGGGCTGGGGCTGGGGCTGGGGCTGGGGCTGGGGCTGGGACTGGGGCTAGTGCTGGGGCTGGGGCTGGGTTCGGGGCTGGGAATGGGGCTAGGGCTAGGGCTGGGGCTGGGGTTGGGGATGGGACTGCGGCTAGGGCTGGGGCTAGGGCTGGGGCTGGGGCTAGTGCTGGGGCTGGGGATGGGGCCGGGGCTGGTACTGGGGCTTGGGCTAGGACTGGGGCTGGGGCTGGAGCTGGAGCTGAGACTAAGGCTAGGGCTGGGGCTGGGGCTAGTGATGGGGCTGGGGCTGGGGCTGGGGCTGGGACTGGGGCAAGGGCTAGGGCTGGGGCTGGGGCTGGGGCTGGGACTGTGGCTAGGGCTGGGGCTAGGGCTGGGGCTGGGGCTGGGGCTAGTGCTGGGGCTGGGGCTTGTCCCGGGGCTGGGAATGGGGCAAGGGCTAGGGCTGGGGCTGTGGCTAGGGCTGGGGCTAGGGCTGGGTCTGGTGCTAGTGCTGTGGCTGGGGCTGTGGCTGGGGCTGGGCCTGGGGCTAGTGGTGGGGCTTGGGCTGGGGCCGGGGCAGGGGCTAGGGCTAGGGCTGGGGCTGGGGCTGGGGCTGGGCCTGGAGCTGGGGCTGTGGCTGGAGCTGGGGCTGAGGCTATAGCTACGGCTGGGTCTGGGGCTAGTGCTGGGGCTGGGGCTGGGACTGGGGCTAGGGCTGGGGCTGGGACTGGGTCTAGGGCTAGGACTGGGGCTGGGGCTGGGGCTGGGGCTGGGGCTGTTACTGGGGCTAGGGCTAGGACTGGGGCTGGGGCTGGGGCTGGGGCTGGGGCTGGGGCTGGGACTGGGGCTGGGGCTGGGGCTGGGGCTGGGGTTGGGGCTGGGACTGGGGCTGGGGCTGGGGCTGGGGCTGGGGCTGAGGCTAAGGCTAGGGCTGGGGCTGGGGTTAGTGCTGGGGCTGGGGCTGGGGCCGGGGCTGGGACTGGGGCTAGGGCTAGGGCTGGGTCTGGGGTTGGGGCTGGGACTGCGGCTAGGGCTGGGTTTAGGGCTGGGGCTGGGGCTAGTGGTGGGGCTGGGGCTGGGGCCGGGGCTGGGACTGGGGCAAGGGCTAGGGCTGGGCCTGGGGCTGGGGCTGGGGCTGGGGCTAGGGCTGGGTCTGGTGCTAGTGCTGGGGCTGGGGCTGGGGCTGGGACTGCGGCTAGGGCTGGGGCTAGGGCTGGGGCTAGTGCTGGGGCTGGGGCTGGGACTGGGGCTAGGGTTAGGACTGGGGTTGGGGCTGGGGCTGGGGCTGGGGCTGGGGCTGGGGCTGGGACTGGGGCTGGGACTGGGCCTGGGGCTGGGGCTGGGGCTGGGGCTGGGGCTGGGACTGGGGCTGGGGCTGGGACTGGGGCTAGTGCTGGGGCTGGGGCTGGGTTCGGGGCTGGGACTGGGGCTAGGGCTAGGGCTGGGGCTGGGGTTGGGGATGGGACTGCGGCTAGGGCTGGGGCTAGGGCTGGGGCTGGGGCTAGTGCTGGGGCTGGGGATGGGGCCGGGGCTGATACTGGGGCTGGGGCCGGCGCTGGTACTGGGGCTTGGGCTAGGGCTGGGGCTGGTGCTGGGGCTGGAGCTGGAGCTGAGACTAAGGCTAGGGCTGGGGCTGGGGCTAGTGATGGGGCTGGGGCTGGGGCTGGGGCTGGGACTGGGGCAAGGGCTAGGGCTGGGGCTGGGGCTGGGGCTGGGACTGTGGCTAGGGCTGGGGCTAGGGCTGGGGCTGGGGCTGGGGCTGGGGCTGGGGCTAGTGCTGGGGCTGGGGCTGGTCCCGGGGCTGGGAATGGGGCAAGGGCTAGGGCTGGGACTGTGGCTAGGGCTGTGGCTAGGGCTGGGTCTGGTGCTAGTGCTGTGGCTGGGGCTGTGGCTGGGGATGGGCCTGGGGCTAGTGGTGGGGCTGTGGCTGGGGCCGGGGCAGGGACTGGGGCTAGGGCTGGGGCTGGGGCTGGGGCTGGGGCTGGGGCTGGGGCTGGGACTGGGGCTGGGGCTGGGACTGGGGCTATTGCTGGGGCTGGGGCTGGGTTCGGGGCTGGGACTGGGGCTAGGGCTAGGGCTGGGGTTGGGGATGGGACTGCGGCTAGGGCTGGGGCTAGGGCTGGGGCTGGGGCTAGTGCTGGGGCTGGGGCTGGGGCCGGGGCTGGTACTGGGGCTTGGGCTAGGACTGGGGCTGGGGCTGGGGCTGGAGCTGGAGCTGAGACTAAGGCTAGGGCTTGGGCTGGGGCTAGTGATGGGGCTGGGGCTGGGGCTGGGGCTGGGACTGGGGCAAGGGCTAGGGCTGGGGCTGGGGCTGGGGCTGGGACTGTGGCTAGGGCTGGGGCTAGGGCTGGGGCTGGGGCTGGGGCTGGGGCTAGTGCTGGGGCTGGGGCTGGTCCCGGGGCTGGGAATGGGGCAAGGGCTAGGGCTGGGGCTGTGCCTAGGGCTGGGGCTAGGGCTGGGTCTGGTGCTAGTGCTGTGGCTGGGGCTATGGCTGGGGCTGGGCCTGGGGCTAGTGGTGGGGCTGGGGCTGGGGCCGGGGCAGGGACTGGGGCTAGGGCTGGGGCTGGGGCTGGGCCTGGGGCTGGGGCTGGGGCTGGAGCTGGGGCTGAGGCTATAGCTACGGCTGGGTCTGGGGCTAGTGCTGGGGCTGGGGCTGGGACTGGGGCTAGTGCTAGGACTGGGGCTGGGGCTGGGGCTGGGGCTGGGGCTGTTACTGGGGCTAGGGCTAGGACTGGGGCTGGGGCTGGGGCTGGGGCTGGGGCTGGGACTGGGGCTGGGGCTGGGGCTGGGGCTGGGGCTGAGGCTAAGGCTAGGGCTGGGGCTGGGGCTAGTGCTGGGGCTGGGGCTGGAGCCGGGGCTGGGGCTAGTGCTGGGGCTGGGGCTGGGGCCGGGGCCGGGGCTGGGGCTGGGGCTAGGGCTGGGGTTGGGGATGGGTCTGCGGCTAGGGCTGGGGCTAGGGCTGGGGCTGGGGCTAGTGCTGGGGCTGGGGATGGGGCCGGGGCTGGTACTGGGGCTGGGGCCGGGGCTGGTACTGGGGCTTGGGCTAGGACTGGGGCTGGGGCTGGGGCTGGAGCTGGAGCTGAGACTAAGGCTAGGGCTGGGGCTGGGGCTAGTGATGGGGCTGGGGCTGGGGCTGGGGCTGGGACTGGGGCAAGGGCTAGGGCTGGGGCTGGGGCTGGGGGTGGGACTGTGGCTAGGGCTGGGGCTAGGGCTGGGGCTGGGGCTGGGGCTGGGGCTGGGGCTAGTGCTGGGGCTGGGGCTGGTCCCGGGGCTGGGAATGGGGCAAGGGCTAGGGCTGGGGCTGTGGCTAGGGCTGGGGCTAGGGCTGGGTCTGGTGCTAGTGCTGTGGCTGGGGCTATGGCTGGGGCTGGGCCTGGGGCTAGTGGTGGGGCTGGGGCTGGGGCCGGGGCAGGGACTGGGGCTAGGGCTAGGGCTGGGGCTGGGGCTGGGCCTGGGGCTGGGGCTGTGGCTGGAGCTGGGGCTGAGGCTATAGCTACGGCTGGGTCTGGGGCTAGTGCTGGGGATGGGGCTGGGACTGGGGCTAGGGCTAGGACTGGGGCTGGGGCTGGGGATGGGGCTGGGGCTGTTACTGGGGCTAGGGCTAGGACTGGGGCTGGGGCTGGGGCTGGGGCTGGGGCTGGGACTGGGGCTGGGGCTGGGGCTGGGGCTGGGGCTGAGGCTAAGGCTAGGGCTGGGGCTGGGGCTAGTGCTGGGGCTGGGGCTGGGGCTAGGGCTGGGGCTGGGGTTGGGGCTGGGACTGCGGCTAGGGCTGGGGCTAGGGCTGGGGCTGGGGCTAGGGGTGGGGCTGGGGCTGGGGCCGGGGCTGGGACTGGGGCTAGGGCTAGGGCTAGGGCTAGGGCTGGGGCTACGGCTGGGGCTTGGGTTGGGGCTGGGGCTAGGGCTGGGGCTGGGGCTAGGGCTAGGGCTGGGGCTGGGGCTAGGGCTGGGGCTGGGGCTAGTGCTGTGGCTGGGGCTGGGGCTGGGACTGCGGCTAGGGCTGGGGCTAGGGCTGGGGCTGGGGCTTGGGCTGGAGCTGGGGCTGAGGCTAAGTCTAGGGCTGGGGTTGGGGCTAGTGCTGGGGCTGAGGCCGGGGCTGGGACTGGGCCTAGGGCTAGGGCTGGGGCTGGGGCTGGGGCTAGGGCTAGGACTGGGGCTGGGGCTGGGGCTGGGGCTGGGGTTGGGGCTGGGACTGGGGCTGGGGCTGGGACTGGGGCTGGGGCTGAGGCTGGGGCTGGGGCTAGGGCTAGTGCTGGGGCTGGGGCTGGGGCCGGGGCTGGGACTGGGGCTAGGGCTAGGGCTGGGTCTGGGGTTGGGGCTGGGACTGCAGCTAGGGCTGGGGTTAGGGCTGGGGCTGGGGCTAGTGGTGGGGCTGGGGCTGGGGCCGGGGCAGGGACTGGGGCTAGGGCTGGGGCTGGGGCTGGGCCTGGGGCTGGGGCTGGGGCTGGAGCTGGGGCTGAGGCTATAGCTACGGCTGGGTCTGGGGCTAGTGCTGGGGCTGGGGCTGGGACTGGGGCTAGGGCTAGGACTGGGGCTGGGGCTGGGGCTGGGGGTGGGGCTGTTACTGGGGCTAGGGCTAGGACTGGGGCTGGGGCTGGGGCTGGGGCTGGGGCTGGGACTGGGGCTGGGGCTGGGGCTGGGGCTGGGGCTGAGGCTAAGGCTAGGGCTGGGGCTGGGGCTAGTGCTGGGGCTGGGGCTGGGGCCGGGGCCGGGGCTGGGGCTGGGGCTAGGGCTGGGGCTGGGGCTGAGGCTGGGGCTAGTGCTGGGGCTGGGGATGGGGCCGGGGCTGGTACTGGGGCTGGGCCCGGGGCTGGTACTGGGGCTTGGGCTAGGACTGGGGCTGGGGCTGGGGCTGGAGCTGGAGCTGAGACTAAGGCTAGGGCTGGGGCTGGGGCTAGTGATGGGGCTGGGGCTGGGGCTGGGGCTGGGACTGTGGCTAGGGCTGGGGCTAGGGCTGGGGCTGGGGCTGGGGCTGGGGCTGGGGCTAGTGCTGGGGCTGGGGCTGGTCCCGGGGCTGGGAATGGGGCAAGGGCTAGGGCTGGGGCTGTGGCTAGGGCTGGGGCTAGGGCTGGGTCTGGTGCTAGTGCTGTGGCTGGGGCTATGGCTGGGGCTGGGCCTGGGGCTAGTGGTGGGGCTGGGGCTGGGGCCGTGGCAGGGACTGGGGCTAGGGCTAGGGCTGGGGCTGGGGCTGGGCCTGGGGTTGGGGCTGGGGCTGGAGCTGGGGCTGAGGCTATAGCTACGGCTGGGTCTGGGGCTAGTGCTGGGGCTGGGGCTGGGACTGGGGCTAGGGCTAGGACTGGGGCTGGGGCTGGGGCTGGGGCTGGGGCTGTTACTGGGGCTAGGGCTAGGACTGGGGCTGGGGCTGGGGCTGGGGCTGGGACTGGGGCTGGGGCTGGGGCTGGGGCTGGGGCTGAGGCTAAGGCTAGGGCTGGGGCTGGGGCTAGTGCTGGGGCTGGGGCTGGGGCTAGGGCTGGGGCTGGGGTTGGGGCTGGGACTGCGGCTAGGGCTGGGGCTAGGGCTGGGGCTGGGGCTAGGGGTTAGGGCTGGGGCTGGGGTTGGGGCTGGGACTGCGGCTAGGGCTGGGGCTAGGGCTGGGGCTGGGGCTAGGGCTAGGGCTGGGGTTGGGGATGGGACTGCGGCTAGGGCTGGGGCTAGGGCTGGGGCTGGGGCTAGTGCTGGGGCTGGGGCTGGGGCCGGGGCTGGTACTGGGGCTTGGGCTAGGACTGGGGCTGGGGCTGGGGCTGGAGCTGGAGCTGAGACTAAGGCTAGGGCTTGGGCTGGGGCTAGTGATGGGGCTGGGGCTGGGGCTGGGGCTGGGACTGGGGCAAGGGCTAGGGCTGGGGCTGGGGCTGGGGCTGGGACTGTGGCTAGGGCTGGGGCTAGGGCTGGGGCTGGGGCTGGGGCTGGGGCTAGTGCTGGGGCTGGGGCTGGTCCCGGGGCTGGGAATGGGGCAAGGGCTAGGGCTGGGGCTGTGCCTAGGGCTGGGGCTAGGGCTGGGTCTGGTGCTAGTGCTGTGGCTGGGGCTATGGCTGGGGCTGGGCCTGGGGCTAGTGGTGGGGCTGGGGCTGGGGCCGGGGCAGGGACTGGGGCTAGGGCTGGGGCTGGGGCTGGGCCTGGGGCTGGGGCTGGGGCTGGAGCTGGGGCTGAGGCTATAGCTACGGCTGGGTCTGGGGCTAGTGCTGGGGCTGGGGCTGGGACTGGGGCTAGTGCTAGGACTGGGGCTGGGGCTGGGGCTGGGGCTGGGGCTGTTACTGGGGCTAGGGCTAGGACTGGGGCTGGGGCTGGGGCTGGGGCTGGGGCTGGGACTGGGGCTGGGGCTGGGGCTGGGGCTGGGGCTGAGGCTAAGGCTAGGGCTGGGGCTGGGGCTAGTGCTGGGGCTGGGGCTGGAGCCGGGGCTGGGGCTAGTGCTGGGGCTGGGGCTGGGGCCGGGGCCGGGGCTGGGGCTGGGGCTAGGGCTGGGGTTGGGGATGGGTCTGCGGCTAGGGCTGGGGCTAGGGCTGGGGCTGGGGCTAGTGCTGGGGCTGGGGATGGGGCCGGGGCTGGTACTGGGGCTGGGGCCGGGGCTGGTACTGGGGCTTGGGCTAGGACTGGGGCTGGGGCTGGGGCTGGAGCTGGAGCTGAGACTAAGGCTAGGGCTGGGGCTGGGGCTAGTGATGGGGCTGGGGCTGGGGCTGGGGCTGGGACTGGGGCAAGGGCTAGGGCTGGGGCTGGGGCTGGGGGTGGGACTGTGGCTAGGGCTGGGGCTAGGGCTGGGGCTGGGGCTGGGGCTGGGGCTGGGGCTAGTGCTGGGGCTGGGGCTGGTCCCGGGGCTGGGAATGGGGCAAGGGCTAGGGCTGGGGCTGTGGCTAGGGCTGGGGCTAGGGCTGGGTCTGGTGCTAGTGCTGTGGCTGGGGCTATGGCTGGGGCTGGGCCTGGGGCTAGTGGTGGGGCTGGGGCTGGGGCCGGGGCAGGGACTGGGGCTAGGGCTAGGGCTGGGGCTGGGGCTGGGCCTGGGGCTGGGGCTGTGGCTGGAGCTGGGGCTGAGGCTATAGCTACGGCTGGGTCTGGGGCTAGTGCTGGGGATGGGGCTGGGACTGGGGCTAGGGCTAGGACTGGGGCTGGGGCTGGGGATGGGGCTGGGGCTGTTACTGGGGCTAGGGCTAGGACTGGGGCTGGGGCTGGGGCTGGGGCTGGGGCTGGGACTGGGGCTGGGGCTGGGGCTGGGGCTGGGGCTGAGGCTAAGGCTAGGGCTGGGGCTGGGGCTAGTGCTGGGGCTGGGGCTGGGGCTAGGGCTGGGGCTGGGGTTGGGGCTGGGACTGCGGCTAGGGCTGGGGCTAGGGCTGGGGCTGGGGCTAGGGGTGGGGCTGGGGCTGGGGCCGGGGCTGGGACTGGGGCTAGGGCTAGGGCTAGGGCTAGGGCTGGGGCTACGGCTGGGGCTTGGGTTGGGGCTGGGGCTAGGGCTGGGGCTGGGGCTAGGGCTAGGGCTGGGGCTGGGGCTAGGGCTGGGGCTGGGGCTAGTGCTGTGGCTGGGGCTGGGGCTGGGACTGCGGCTAGGGCTGGGGCTAGGGCTGGGGCTGGGGCTTGGGCTGGAGCTGGGGCTGAGGCTAAGTCTAGGGCTGGGGTTGGGGCTAGTGCTGGGGCTGAGGCCGGGGCTGGGACTGGGCCTAGGGCTAGGGCTGGGGCTGGGGCTGGGGCTAGGGCTAGGACTGGGGCTGGGGCTGGGGCTGGGGCTGGGGTTGGGGCTGGGACTGGGGCTGGGGCTGGGACTGGGGCTGGGGCTGAGGCTGGGGCTGGGGCTAGGGCTAGTGCTGGGGCTGGGGCTGGGGCCGGGGCTGGGACTGGGGCTAGGGCTAGGGCTGGGTCTGGGGTTGGGGCTGGGACTGCAGCTAGGGCTGGGGTTAGGGCTGGGGCTGGGGCTAGTGGTGGGGCTGGGGCTGGGGCCGGGGCAGGGACTGGGGCTAGGGCTGGGGCTGGGGCTGGGCCTGGGGCTGGGGCTGGGGCTGGAGCTGGGGCTGAGGCTATAGCTACGGCTGGGTCTGGGGCTAGTGCTGGGGCTGGGGCTGGGACTGGGGCTAGGGCTAGGACTGGGGCTGGGGCTGGGGCTGGGGCTGGGGCTGTTACTGGGGCTAGGGCTAGGACTGGGGCTGGGGCTGGGGCTGGGGCTGGGGCTGGGACTGGGGCTGGGGCTGGGGCTGGGGCTGGGGCTGAGGCTAAGGCTAGGGCTGGGGCTGGGGCTAGTGCTGGGGCTGGGGCTGGGGCCGGGGCCGGGGCTGGGGCTGGGGCTAGGGCTGGGGCTGGGGCTGAGGCTGGGGCTAGTGCTGGGGCTGGGGATGGGGCCGGGGCTGGTACTGGGGCTGGGGCCGGGGCTGGTACTGGGGCTTGGGCTAGGACTGGGGCTGGGGCTGGGGCTGGAGCTGGAGCTGAGACTAAGGCTAGGGCTGGGGCTGGGGCTAGTGATGGGGCTGGGGCTGGGGCTGGGGCTGGGACTGTGGCTAGGGCTGGGGCTAGGGCTGGGGCTGGGGCTGGGGCTGGGGCTGGGGCTAGTGCTGGGGCTGGGGCTGGTCCCGGGGCTGGGAATGGGGCAAGGGCTAGGGCTGGGGCTGTGGCTAGGGCTGGGGCTAGGGCTGGGTCTGGTGCTAGTGCTGTGGCTGGGGCTATGGCTGGGGCTGGGCCTGGGGCTAGTGGTGGGGCTGGGGCTGGGGCCGTGGCAGGGACTGGGGCTAGGGCTAGGGCTGGGGCTGGGGCTGGGCCTGGGGTTGGGGCTGGGGCTGGAGCTGGGGCTGAGGCTATAGCTACGGCTGGGTCTGGGGCTAGTGCTGGGGCTGGGGCTGGGACTGGGGCTAGGGCTAGGACTGGGGCTGGGGCTGGGGCTGGGGCTGGGGCTGTTACTGGGGCTAGGGCTAGGACTGGGGCTGGGGCTGGGGCTGGGGCTGGGACTGGGGCTGGGGCTGGGGCTGGGGCTGGGGCTGAGGCTAAGGCTAGGGCTGGGGCTGGGGCTAGTGCTGGGGCTGGGGCTGGGGCTAGGGCTGGGGCTGGGGTTGGGGCTGGGACTGCGGCTAGGGCTGGGGCTAGGGCTGGGGCTGGGGCTAGGGGTTAGGGCTGGGGCTGGGGTTGGGGCTGGGACTGCGGCTAGGGCTGGGGCTAGGGCTGGGGCTGGGGCTAGGGGTGGGGCTGGGGCTGGGGCCGGGGCTGGGACTGGGGCAAGGGCTAGGGCTGGGGCTGGGGCTGGGGCTGGGACTGGGGCTAGGGCTAGGGCTAGGGCTAGGGCTGGGGCTACGGCTGGGGCTTGGGTTGGGGCTGGGGCTAGGGCTGGGCCTGGGGCTAGGGCTAGGGCTGGGGCTGGGGCTAGGGCTGGGGCTGGGGCTAGTGCTGTGGCTGGGGCTGGGGCTGGGACTGCGGCTAGGGCTGGGGCTAGGGCTGGGGCTGGGGCTTGGGCTGGAGCTGGGGCTGAGGCTAAGTCTAGGGCTGGGGTTGGGGCTAGTGCTGGGGCTGAGGCCGGGGCTGGGACTGGGCCTAGGGCTAGGGCTGGGGCTGGGGCTGGGGCTAGGGCTAGGACTGGGGCTGGGGCTGGGGCTGGGGCTGGGGTTGGGGCTGGGACTGGGGCTGGGGCTGGGACTGGGGCTGGGGCTGAGGCTGGGGCTGGGGCTGGGGCTAGTGCTGGTGCTGGGGCTGGGGCCGGGGCTGGGACTGGGGCTAGGGCTAGGGCTGGGTCTGGGGTTGGGGCTGGGACTGCGGCTAGGGCTGGGGTTAGGGCTGGGGCTGGGGCTAGTGGTGGGGCTGGGGCTGGGGCCGGGGCAGGGACTGGGGCTAGGGCTGGGGCTGGGGCTGGGCCTGGGGCTGGGGCTGGGGCTGGAGCTGGGGCTGAGGCTATAGCTACGGCTGGGTCTGGGGCTAGTGGTGGGGCTGGGGCTGGGACTGGGGCTAGGGCTTGGCCTGGGGCTGGGGCTGGGGCTGGGGTTGGGGCTGTTACTGGGGCTAGGGCTAGGACTGGGGCTGGGGCTGGGGCTGGGGCTGGGGCTGGGACTGGGGCTGGGGCTGGGGCTGGGGCTGGGGCTGAGGCTAAGGCTAGGGCTGGGGCTGGGGCTAGTGCTGGGGCTGGGGCTGGGGCCGGGGCTGGGACTGGGGCTAGGGCTAGGGCTGGGGATGGGGTTGGGGCTGGGACTGCGGCTAGGGCTGGGGCTAGGGCTGGGGCTGTGGCTAGTGGTGGGGCTGGGGCTGGGGCCGGGGCTGGGACTGGGGCAAGGGCTAGGGCTGGGGCTGGGGCTGGTGCTGGGGCTGGGGCTGGGGCTAGGGCTGGGTCTGGTGCTAGTGCTGGGGCTGGGGCTGGTGCTGGGGCTGAGGCTGGGGCTGGGACTGCGGCTAGGGCTGGGGCTAGTGCTGGGGCTGGGGCTGGTGCCGGGGCCGGGGCTGGGGCTGGGGCTAGGGCTGGGGTTGGGGATGGGACTGCGGCTAGGGCTGGGGCTAGGGCTGGGGCTGGGGCTA
Organism: Mesoplodon densirostris; assembly: GCF_025265405.1. Taxonomy (NCBI): domain Eukaryota; kingdom Metazoa; phylum Chordata; class Mammalia; order Artiodactyla; family Ziphiidae; genus Mesoplodon; species Mesoplodon densirostris. Next base: position 93,953 of record NC_082672.1, read on the forward strand.
GTGCTGGGGCTGGGGATGGGGCCGGGGCTGGTACTGGGGCTGGGGCCGGGGCTGGTACTGGGGCTTGGGCTAGGACTGGGGCTGGGGCTGGGGCTGGAGCTGGAGCTGAGACTAAGGCTAGGGCTGGGGCTGGGGCTAGTGATGGGGCTGGGGCTGGGGCTGGGGCTGGGACTGGGGCAAGGGCTAGGGCTGGGGCTGGGGCTGGGGCTGGGACTGTGGCTAGGGCTGGGGCTAGGGCTGGGGCTGGGGCTGGGGCTGGGGCTGGGGCTAGTGCTGGGGCTGGGTCTGGTCCCGGGGCTGGGAATGGGGCAAGGGCTAGGGCTGGGGCTGTGGCTAGGGCTGGGGCTAGGGCTGGGTCTGGTGCTAGTGCTGTGGCTGGGGCTATGGCTGGGGCTGGGCCTGGGGCTAGTGGTGGGGCTGGGGCTGGGGCCGGGGCAGGGACTGGGGCTAGGGCTAGGGCTGGGGCTGGGGCTGGGCCTGGGGCTGGGGCTGGGGCTGGAGCTGGGGCTGAGGCTATAGCTATGGCTGGGTCTGGGGCTAGTGCTGGGGCTGGGGCTGGGACTGGGGCTAGGGCTAGGACTGGGGCTGGGGCTGGGGCTGGGGCTGGGGCTGTTACTGGGGCTAGGGCTGGGGCTGGGGCTGGGGCTGGGACTGGGGCTAGGGCTAGGGCTAGGGCTAGGGCTGGGGCTACGGCTGGGGCTTGGGTTGGGGCTGGGGCTAGGGCTGGGGCTGGGGCTAGGGCTAGGGCTGGGGCTGGGGCTAGGGCTGGGGGTGGGGCTAGTGCTGTGGCTGGGGCTGGGGCTGGGACTGCGGCTAGGGCTGGGGCTAGGGCTGGGGCTGGGGCTTGGGCTGGAGCTGGGGCTGAGGCTAAGTCTAGGGCTGGGGTTGGGGCTAGTGCTGGGGCTGAGGCCGGGGCTGGGACTGGGCCTAGGGCTAGGGCTGGGGCTGGGGCTGGGGCTAGGGCTAGGACTGGGGCTGGGGCTGGGGCTGGGGCTGGGGTTGGGGCTGGGACTGGGGCTGGGGCTGGGACTGGGGCTGGGGCTGAGGC
>NC_082672.1:97500-107500 GCF_025265405.1 Mesoplodon densirostris
TCTGGTGCTAGTGCTGTGGCTGGGGCTGTGGCTGGGGATGGGCCTGGGGCTAGTGGTGGGGCTGTGGCTGGGGCCGGGGCAGGGACTGGGGCTAGGGCTGGGGCTGGGGCTGGGGCTGGGGCTGGGGCTGGGGCTGGGACTGGGGCTGGGGCTGGGACTGGGGCTATTGCTGGGGCTGGGGCTGGGTTCGGGGCTGGGACTGGGGCTAGGGCTAGGGCTGGGGTTGGGGATGGGACTGCGGCTAGGGCTGGGGCTAGGGCTGGGGCTGGGGCTAGTGCTGGGGCTGGGGCTGGGGCCGGGGCTGGTACTGGGGCTTGGGCTAGGACTGGGGCTGGGGCTGGGGCTGGAGCTGGAGCTGAGACTAAGGCTAGGGCTTGGGCTGGGGCTAGTGATGGGGCTGGGGCTGGGGCTGGGGCTGGGACTGGGGCAAGGGCTAGGGCTGGGGCTGGGGCTGGGGCTGGGACTGTGGCTAGGGCTGGGGCTAGGGCTGGGGCTGGGGCTGGGGCTGGGGCTAGTGCTGGGGCTGGGGCTGGTCCCGGGGCTGGGAATGGGGCAAGGGCTAGGGCTGGGGCTGTGCCTAGGGCTGGGGCTAGGGCTGGGTCTGGTGCTAGTGCTGTGGCTGGGGCTATGGCTGGGGCTGGGCCTGGGGCTAGTGGTGGGGCTGGGGCTGGGGCCGGGGCAGGGACTGGGGCTAGGGCTGGGGCTGGGGCTGGGCCTGGGGCTGGGGCTGGGGCTGGAGCTGGGGCTGAGGCTATAGCTACGGCTGGGTCTGGGGCTAGTGCTGGGGCTGGGGCTGGGACTGGGGCTAGTGCTAGGACTGGGGCTGGGGCTGGGGCTGGGGCTGGGGCTGTTACTGGGGCTAGGGCTAGGACTGGGGCTGGGGCTGGGGCTGGGGCTGGGGCTGGGACTGGGGCTGGGGCTGGGGCTGGGGCTGGGGCTGAGGCTAAGGCTAGGGCTGGGGCTGGGGCTAGTGCTGGGGCTGGGGCTGGAGCCGGGGCTGGGGCTAGTGCTGGGGCTGGGGCTGGGGCCGGGGCCGGGGCTGGGGCTGGGGCTAGGGCTGGGGTTGGGGATGGGTCTGCGGCTAGGGCTGGGGCTAGGGCTGGGGCTGGGGCTAGTGCTGGGGCTGGGGATGGGGCCGGGGCTGGTACTGGGGCTGGGGCCGGGGCTGGTACTGGGGCTTGGGCTAGGACTGGGGCTGGGGCTGGGGCTGGAGCTGGAGCTGAGACTAAGGCTAGGGCTGGGGCTGGGGCTAGTGATGGGGCTGGGGCTGGGGCTGGGGCTGGGACTGGGGCAAGGGCTAGGGCTGGGGCTGGGGCTGGGGGTGGGACTGTGGCTAGGGCTGGGGCTAGGGCTGGGGCTGGGGCTGGGGCTGGGGCTGGGGCTAGTGCTGGGGCTGGGGCTGGTCCCGGGGCTGGGAATGGGGCAAGGGCTAGGGCTGGGGCTGTGGCTAGGGCTGGGGCTAGGGCTGGGTCTGGTGCTAGTGCTGTGGCTGGGGCTATGGCTGGGGCTGGGCCTGGGGCTAGTGGTGGGGCTGGGGCTGGGGCCGGGGCAGGGACTGGGGCTAGGGCTAGGGCTGGGGCTGGGGCTGGGCCTGGGGCTGGGGCTGTGGCTGGAGCTGGGGCTGAGGCTATAGCTACGGCTGGGTCTGGGGCTAGTGCTGGGGATGGGGCTGGGACTGGGGCTAGGGCTAGGACTGGGGCTGGGGCTGGGGATGGGGCTGGGGCTGTTACTGGGGCTAGGGCTAGGACTGGGGCTGGGGCTGGGGCTGGGGCTGGGGCTGGGACTGGGGCTGGGGCTGGGGCTGGGGCTGGGGCTGAGGCTAAGGCTAGGGCTGGGGCTGGGGCTAGTGCTGGGGCTGGGGCTGGGGCTAGGGCTGGGGCTGGGGTTGGGGCTGGGACTGCGGCTAGGGCTGGGGCTAGGGCTGGGGCTGGGGCTAGGGGTGGGGCTGGGGCTGGGGCCGGGGCTGGGACTGGGGCTAGGGCTAGGGCTAGGGCTAGGGCTGGGGCTACGGCTGGGGCTTGGGTTGGGGCTGGGGCTAGGGCTGGGGCTGGGGCTAGGGCTAGGGCTGGGGCTGGGGCTAGGGCTGGGGCTGGGGCTAGTGCTGTGGCTGGGGCTGGGGCTGGGACTGCGGCTAGGGCTGGGGCTAGGGCTGGGGCTGGGGCTTGGGCTGGAGCTGGGGCTGAGGCTAAGTCTAGGGCTGGGGTTGGGGCTAGTGCTGGGGCTGAGGCCGGGGCTGGGACTGGGCCTAGGGCTAGGGCTGGGGCTGGGGCTGGGGCTAGGGCTAGGACTGGGGCTGGGGCTGGGGCTGGGGCTGGGGTTGGGGCTGGGACTGGGGCTGGGGCTGGGACTGGGGCTGGGGCTGAGGCTGGGGCTGGGGCTAGGGCTAGTGCTGGGGCTGGGGCTGGGGCCGGGGCTGGGACTGGGGCTAGGGCTAGGGCTGGGTCTGGGGTTGGGGCTGGGACTGCAGCTAGGGCTGGGGTTAGGGCTGGGGCTGGGGCTAGTGGTGGGGCTGGGGCTGGGGCCGGGGCAGGGACTGGGGCTAGGGCTGGGGCTGGGGCTGGGCCTGGGGCTGGGGCTGGGGCTGGAGCTGGGGCTGAGGCTATAGCTACGGCTGGGTCTGGGGCTAGTGCTGGGGCTGGGGCTGGGACTGGGGCTAGGGCTAGGACTGGGGCTGGGGCTGGGGCTGGGGGTGGGGCTGTTACTGGGGCTAGGGCTAGGACTGGGGCTGGGGCTGGGGCTGGGGCTGGGGCTGGGACTGGGGCTGGGGCTGGGGCTGGGGCTGGGGCTGAGGCTAAGGCTAGGGCTGGGGCTGGGGCTAGTGCTGGGGCTGGGGCTGGGGCCGGGGCCGGGGCTGGGGCTGGGGCTAGGGCTGGGGCTGGGGCTGAGGCTGGGGCTAGTGCTGGGGCTGGGGATGGGGCCGGGGCTGGTACTGGGGCTGGGCCCGGGGCTGGTACTGGGGCTTGGGCTAGGACTGGGGCTGGGGCTGGGGCTGGAGCTGGAGCTGAGACTAAGGCTAGGGCTGGGGCTGGGGCTAGTGATGGGGCTGGGGCTGGGGCTGGGGCTGGGACTGTGGCTAGGGCTGGGGCTAGGGCTGGGGCTGGGGCTGGGGCTGGGGCTGGGGCTAGTGCTGGGGCTGGGGCTGGTCCCGGGGCTGGGAATGGGGCAAGGGCTAGGGCTGGGGCTGTGGCTAGGGCTGGGGCTAGGGCTGGGTCTGGTGCTAGTGCTGTGGCTGGGGCTATGGCTGGGGCTGGGCCTGGGGCTAGTGGTGGGGCTGGGGCTGGGGCCGTGGCAGGGACTGGGGCTAGGGCTAGGGCTGGGGCTGGGGCTGGGCCTGGGGTTGGGGCTGGGGCTGGAGCTGGGGCTGAGGCTATAGCTACGGCTGGGTCTGGGGCTAGTGCTGGGGCTGGGGCTGGGACTGGGGCTAGGGCTAGGACTGGGGCTGGGGCTGGGGCTGGGGCTGGGGCTGTTACTGGGGCTAGGGCTAGGACTGGGGCTGGGGCTGGGGCTGGGGCTGGGACTGGGGCTGGGGCTGGGGCTGGGGCTGGGGCTGAGGCTAAGGCTAGGGCTGGGGCTGGGGCTAGTGCTGGGGCTGGGGCTGGGGCTAGGGCTGGGGCTGGGGTTGGGGCTGGGACTGCGGCTAGGGCTGGGGCTAGGGCTGGGGCTGGGGCTAGGGGTTAGGGCTGGGGCTGGGGTTGGGGCTGGGACTGCGGCTAGGGCTGGGGCTAGGGCTGGGGCTGGGGCTAGGGCTAGGGCTGGGGTTGGGGATGGGACTGCGGCTAGGGCTGGGGCTAGGGCTGGGGCTGGGGCTAGTGCTGGGGCTGGGGCTGGGGCCGGGGCTGGTACTGGGGCTTGGGCTAGGACTGGGGCTGGGGCTGGGGCTGGAGCTGGAGCTGAGACTAAGGCTAGGGCTTGGGCTGGGGCTAGTGATGGGGCTGGGGCTGGGGCTGGGGCTGGGACTGGGGCAAGGGCTAGGGCTGGGGCTGGGGCTGGGGCTGGGACTGTGGCTAGGGCTGGGGCTAGGGCTGGGGCTGGGGCTGGGGCTGGGGCTAGTGCTGGGGCTGGGGCTGGTCCCGGGGCTGGGAATGGGGCAAGGGCTAGGGCTGGGGCTGTGCCTAGGGCTGGGGCTAGGGCTGGGTCTGGTGCTAGTGCTGTGGCTGGGGCTATGGCTGGGGCTGGGCCTGGGGCTAGTGGTGGGGCTGGGGCTGGGGCCGGGGCAGGGACTGGGGCTAGGGCTGGGGCTGGGGCTGGGCCTGGGGCTGGGGCTGGGGCTGGAGCTGGGGCTGAGGCTATAGCTACGGCTGGGTCTGGGGCTAGTGCTGGGGCTGGGGCTGGGACTGGGGCTAGTGCTAGGACTGGGGCTGGGGCTGGGGCTGGGGCTGGGGCTGTTACTGGGGCTAGGGCTAGGACTGGGGCTGGGGCTGGGGCTGGGGCTGGGGCTGGGACTGGGGCTGGGGCTGGGGCTGGGGCTGGGGCTGAGGCTAAGGCTAGGGCTGGGGCTGGGGCTAGTGCTGGGGCTGGGGCTGGAGCCGGGGCTGGGGCTAGTGCTGGGGCTGGGGCTGGGGCCGGGGCCGGGGCTGGGGCTGGGGCTAGGGCTGGGGTTGGGGATGGGTCTGCGGCTAGGGCTGGGGCTAGGGCTGGGGCTGGGGCTAGTGCTGGGGCTGGGGATGGGGCCGGGGCTGGTACTGGGGCTGGGGCCGGGGCTGGTACTGGGGCTTGGGCTAGGACTGGGGCTGGGGCTGGGGCTGGAGCTGGAGCTGAGACTAAGGCTAGGGCTGGGGCTGGGGCTAGTGATGGGGCTGGGGCTGGGGCTGGGGCTGGGACTGGGGCAAGGGCTAGGGCTGGGGCTGGGGCTGGGGGTGGGACTGTGGCTAGGGCTGGGGCTAGGGCTGGGGCTGGGGCTGGGGCTGGGGCTGGGGCTAGTGCTGGGGCTGGGGCTGGTCCCGGGGCTGGGAATGGGGCAAGGGCTAGGGCTGGGGCTGTGGCTAGGGCTGGGGCTAGGGCTGGGTCTGGTGCTAGTGCTGTGGCTGGGGCTATGGCTGGGGCTGGGCCTGGGGCTAGTGGTGGGGCTGGGGCTGGGGCCGGGGCAGGGACTGGGGCTAGGGCTAGGGCTGGGGCTGGGGCTGGGCCTGGGGCTGGGGCTGTGGCTGGAGCTGGGGCTGAGGCTATAGCTACGGCTGGGTCTGGGGCTAGTGCTGGGGATGGGGCTGGGACTGGGGCTAGGGCTAGGACTGGGGCTGGGGCTGGGGATGGGGCTGGGGCTGTTACTGGGGCTAGGGCTAGGACTGGGGCTGGGGCTGGGGCTGGGGCTGGGGCTGGGACTGGGGCTGGGGCTGGGGCTGGGGCTGGGGCTGAGGCTAAGGCTAGGGCTGGGGCTGGGGCTAGTGCTGGGGCTGGGGCTGGGGCTAGGGCTGGGGCTGGGGTTGGGGCTGGGACTGCGGCTAGGGCTGGGGCTAGGGCTGGGGCTGGGGCTAGGGGTGGGGCTGGGGCTGGGGCCGGGGCTGGGACTGGGGCTAGGGCTAGGGCTAGGGCTAGGGCTGGGGCTACGGCTGGGGCTTGGGTTGGGGCTGGGGCTAGGGCTGGGGCTGGGGCTAGGGCTAGGGCTGGGGCTGGGGCTAGGGCTGGGGCTGGGGCTAGTGCTGTGGCTGGGGCTGGGGCTGGGACTGCGGCTAGGGCTGGGGCTAGGGCTGGGGCTGGGGCTTGGGCTGGAGCTGGGGCTGAGGCTAAGTCTAGGGCTGGGGTTGGGGCTAGTGCTGGGGCTGAGGCCGGGGCTGGGACTGGGCCTAGGGCTAGGGCTGGGGCTGGGGCTGGGGCTAGGGCTAGGACTGGGGCTGGGGCTGGGGCTGGGGCTGGGGTTGGGGCTGGGACTGGGGCTGGGGCTGGGACTGGGGCTGGGGCTGAGGCTGGGGCTGGGGCTAGGGCTAGTGCTGGGGCTGGGGCTGGGGCCGGGGCTGGGACTGGGGCTAGGGCTAGGGCTGGGTCTGGGGTTGGGGCTGGGACTGCAGCTAGGGCTGGGGTTAGGGCTGGGGCTGGGGCTAGTGGTGGGGCTGGGGCTGGGGCCGGGGCAGGGACTGGGGCTAGGGCTGGGGCTGGGGCTGGGCCTGGGGCTGGGGCTGGGGCTGGAGCTGGGGCTGAGGCTATAGCTACGGCTGGGTCTGGGGCTAGTGCTGGGGCTGGGGCTGGGACTGGGGCTAGGGCTAGGACTGGGGCTGGGGCTGGGGCTGGGGCTGGGGCTGTTACTGGGGCTAGGGCTAGGACTGGGGCTGGGGCTGGGGCTGGGGCTGGGGCTGGGACTGGGGCTGGGGCTGGGGCTGGGGCTGGGGCTGAGGCTAAGGCTAGGGCTGGGGCTGGGGCTAGTGCTGGGGCTGGGGCTGGGGCCGGGGCCGGGGCTGGGGCTGGGGCTAGGGCTGGGGCTGGGGCTGAGGCTGGGGCTAGTGCTGGGGCTGGGGATGGGGCCGGGGCTGGTACTGGGGCTGGGGCCGGGGCTGGTACTGGGGCTTGGGCTAGGACTGGGGCTGGGGCTGGGGCTGGAGCTGGAGCTGAGACTAAGGCTAGGGCTGGGGCTGGGGCTAGTGATGGGGCTGGGGCTGGGGCTGGGGCTGGGACTGTGGCTAGGGCTGGGGCTAGGGCTGGGGCTGGGGCTGGGGCTGGGGCTGGGGCTAGTGCTGGGGCTGGGGCTGGTCCCGGGGCTGGGAATGGGGCAAGGGCTAGGGCTGGGGCTGTGGCTAGGGCTGGGGCTAGGGCTGGGTCTGGTGCTAGTGCTGTGGCTGGGGCTATGGCTGGGGCTGGGCCTGGGGCTAGTGGTGGGGCTGGGGCTGGGGCCGTGGCAGGGACTGGGGCTAGGGCTAGGGCTGGGGCTGGGGCTGGGCCTGGGGTTGGGGCTGGGGCTGGAGCTGGGGCTGAGGCTATAGCTACGGCTGGGTCTGGGGCTAGTGCTGGGGCTGGGGCTGGGACTGGGGCTAGGGCTAGGACTGGGGCTGGGGCTGGGGCTGGGGCTGGGGCTGTTACTGGGGCTAGGGCTAGGACTGGGGCTGGGGCTGGGGCTGGGGCTGGGACTGGGGCTGGGGCTGGGGCTGGGGCTGGGGCTGAGGCTAAGGCTAGGGCTGGGGCTGGGGCTAGTGCTGGGGCTGGGGCTGGGGCTAGGGCTGGGGCTGGGGTTGGGGCTGGGACTGCGGCTAGGGCTGGGGCTAGGGCTGGGGCTGGGGCTAGGGGTTAGGGCTGGGGCTGGGGTTGGGGCTGGGACTGCGGCTAGGGCTGGGGCTAGGGCTGGGGCTGGGGCTAGGGGTGGGGCTGGGGCTGGGGCCGGGGCTGGGACTGGGGCAAGGGCTAGGGCTGGGGCTGGGGCTGGGGCTGGGACTGGGGCTAGGGCTAGGGCTAGGGCTAGGGCTGGGGCTACGGCTGGGGCTTGGGTTGGGGCTGGGGCTAGGGCTGGGCCTGGGGCTAGGGCTAGGGCTGGGGCTGGGGCTAGGGCTGGGGCTGGGGCTAGTGCTGTGGCTGGGGCTGGGGCTGGGACTGCGGCTAGGGCTGGGGCTAGGGCTGGGGCTGGGGCTTGGGCTGGAGCTGGGGCTGAGGCTAAGTCTAGGGCTGGGGTTGGGGCTAGTGCTGGGGCTGAGGCCGGGGCTGGGACTGGGCCTAGGGCTAGGGCTGGGGCTGGGGCTGGGGCTAGGGCTAGGACTGGGGCTGGGGCTGGGGCTGGGGCTGGGGTTGGGGCTGGGACTGGGGCTGGGGCTGGGACTGGGGCTGGGGCTGAGGCTGGGGCTGGGGCTGGGGCTAGTGCTGGTGCTGGGGCTGGGGCCGGGGCTGGGACTGGGGCTAGGGCTAGGGCTGGGTCTGGGGTTGGGGCTGGGACTGCGGCTAGGGCTGGGGTTAGGGCTGGGGCTGGGGCTAGTGGTGGGGCTGGGGCTGGGGCCGGGGCAGGGACTGGGGCTAGGGCTGGGGCTGGGGCTGGGCCTGGGGCTGGGGCTGGGGCTGGAGCTGGGGCTGAGGCTATAGCTACGGCTGGGTCTGGGGCTAGTGGTGGGGCTGGGGCTGGGACTGGGGCTAGGGCTTGGCCTGGGGCTGGGGCTGGGGCTGGGGTTGGGGCTGTTACTGGGGCTAGGGCTAGGACTGGGGCTGGGGCTGGGGCTGGGGCTGGGGCTGGGACTGGGGCTGGGGCTGGGGCTGGGGCTGGGGCTGAGGCTAAGGCTAGGGCTGGGGCTGGGGCTAGTGCTGGGGCTGGGGCTGGGGCCGGGGCTGGGACTGGGGCTAGGGCTAGGGCTGGGGATGGGGTTGGGGCTGGGACTGCGGCTAGGGCTGGGGCTAGGGCTGGGGCTGTGGCTAGTGGTGGGGCTGGGGCTGGGGCCGGGGCTGGGACTGGGGCAAGGGCTAGGGCTGGGGCTGGGGCTGGTGCTGGGGCTGGGGCTGGGGCTAGGGCTGGGTCTGGTGCTAGTGCTGGGGCTGGGGCTGGTGCTGGGGCTGAGGCTGGGGCTGGGACTGCGGCTAGGGCTGGGGCTAGTGCTGGGGCTGGGGCTGGTGCCGGGGCCGGGGCTGGGGCTGGGGCTAGGGCTGGGGTTGGGGATGGGACTGCGGCTAGGGCTGGGGCTAGGGCTGGGGCTGGGGCTAGTGCTGGGGCTGGGGATGGGGCCGGGGCTGGTACTGGGGCTGGGGCCGGGGCTGGTACTGGGGCTTGGGCTAGGACTGGGGCTGGGGCTGGGGCTGGAGCTGGAGCTGAGACTAAGGCTAGGGCTGGGGCTGGGGCTAGTGATGGGGCTGGGGCTGGGGCTGGGGCTGGGACTGGGGCAAGGGCTAGGGCTGGGGCTGGGGCTGGGGCTGGGACTGTGGCTAGGGCTGGGGCTAGGGCTGGGGCTGGGGCTGGGGCTGGGGCTGGGGCTAGTGCTGGGGCTGGGTCTGGTCCCGGGGCTGGGAATGGGGCAAGGGCTAGGGCTGGGGCTGTGGCTAGGGCTGGGGCTAGGGCTGGGTCTGGTGCTAGTGCTGTGGCTGGGGCTATGGCTGGGGCTGGGCCTGGGGCTAGTGGTGGGGCTGGGGCTGGGGCCGGGGCAGGGACTGGGGCTAGGGCTAGGGCTGGGGCTGGGGCTGGGCCTGGGGCTGGGGCTGGGGCTGGAGCTGGGGCTGAGGCTATAGCTATGGCTGGGTCTGGGGCTAGTGCTGGGGCTGGGGCTGGGACTGGGGCTAGGGCTAGGACTGGGGCTGGGGCTGGGGCTGGGGCTGGGGCTGTTACTGGGGCTAGGGCTGGGGCTGGGGCTGGGGCTGGGACTGGGGCTAGGGCTAGGGCTAGGGCTAGGGCTGGGGCTACGGCTGGGGCTTGGGTTGGGGCTGGGGCTAGGGCTGGGGCTGGGGCTAGGGCTAGGGCTGGGGCTGGGGCTAGGGCTGGGGGTGGGGCTAGTGCTGTGGCTGGGGCTGGGGCTGGGACTGCGGCTAGGGCTGGGGCTAGGGCTGGGGCTGGGGCTTGGGCTGGAGCTGGGGCTGAGGCTAAGTCTAGGGCTGGGGTTGGGGCTAGTGCTGGGGCTGAGGCCGGGGCTGGGACTGGGCCTAGGGCTAGGGCTGGGGCTGGGGCTGGGGCTAGGGCTAGGACTGGGGCTGGGGCTGGGGCTGGGGCTGGGGTTGGGGCTGGGACTGGGGCTGGGGCTGGGACTGGGGCTGGGGCTGAGGCTGGGGCTGGGGCTGGGGCTAGTGCTGGGGCTGGGGCTGGGGCCGGGGCTGGGACTGGGGCTAGGGCTAGGGCTGGGTCTGGGGTTGGGGCTGGGACTGCGGCTAGGGCTGGGGTTAGGGCTGGGGCTGGGGCTAGTGGTGGGGCTGGGGCTGGGGCCGGGGCTGGGACTGGGGCAAGGGCTGGGGCTAGTGCTGGGGCTGGGGCTGGGGCCGGGGCCGGGGCTGGGGCTGGGGCTAGGGCTGGGGTTGGGGATGGGACTGCGGCTAGGGCTGGGGCTAGGGCTGGGGCTGGGGCTAGTGCTGGGGCTGGGGATGGGGCCGGGGCTGGTACTGGGGCTGGGGCCGGGGCTGGTAC